>NC_038042.1:10706403-11006403 GCF_002211085.1 Panicum hallii | reverse complement strand
GATTCTGTGGAAGAAGCTCGTTGCACCGCCCTTGTCCAGCCAGCCAGGTACCTGCAGGGGATCCGCCGATACCATGATCGCAACATCAAGGAGCGGTCATTCAGCGTTGGCGACCTGGTTTTGCGTCGTATCCAGGACGAATCTGGCCTACACAAACTCAATTCAAGGTGGGTGGGCCCGTTCGTCGTCAAGCAGGTCACACGGCCAGGGTCGTATCGACTACAATGCCCCGAGGGCCAGGACATCCCAAATTCCTGGAACGTCCAACACCTGCGCAAGTTCTACCCATAAGCAAATACCTGGCGATATCCGAGTTCCTCAGGGGATTGGAAGATCTCCTTTCTTCGATGCATATTGGAGGCTATGAGCCACAATATTCGGGTTGAACATTCATCCTCCGGCGCACGACAGCCACGGCCACGAACCAACCTCGCGTAGACTGGCCGCTCGTCGTGAATAAAGTTGTGACTACATTCACAACTTATCGACTTTACTTTTTGTCGAACCATCTGCACCGGCTAAAACTCCTCGATATATCGAGTTCCGCCGCGACCTTGGGTGGTCGCACGCGACCGAAGTCGCACTTTGTCCAACTAAGTTGATCCGCTCGACTGGCTCAAAAACAGCACGTTGGACAGGCTCGCATGAAGAGCTACCTCGACTACATCCTGAGTGGCGGCACTCAGAACAGTCATGTTTTTTGCCAAAAGAATGGCCAAAACGCGGCAACGACCGCACCTGCTCCTAACAAGCCCGATCCGTCCGCCCGGGTCTTACACAGCTTACGGAGCACGCTCATAAGCAGGAGTGATTTTCGACTACACTCAGAGTCGCCGCACTCGAGCTAGTCCTAACTTTTTGCCCTACGCACGGCAATCCCGCGACGATGCTCGCGTTCCTTCCTAACGAGTTTAGGCCTACAATTTCGGGTTGTGGGTCACTTGTTAGACGAGTTCCTACACGGAGCTACGGCTACCTTCAGGGACGTTGCACCCCGGGGTAGTGTCTACTACTTGCGCCTTGTAAGCCTGGACATTCGCTCAGCATAGACACACACACACAAGTAGAGACATCGACATAAACATATATACAAGAGAACGAGTACTTGTTCCTCATACCCTAATCCTGCAGTACACTGTGTACAATTTGTTCTGCTACAGGTTGGGCTTCACGCAGGTACTCTTCAAAACGCTCGTCCGAGCAGTCTGCCGCCATCCCCTGCGCAAAAATGCCTAACTGCGCATTGGGCACGAAGGACTTTACATATGCAAGGGCGTTGCTTACGCAAGCGACTGGAGCTTCGGATAAGAACTTGAGCATTTTCTTCGGGGCTTCACGGAGCCGTCCCAGCAGGGGCCGCGGGCCTGCCTCGCCTTCTTCTGGCGGGTCCACCATGTCCACCAGTTCCTGGGCGGCTCCCTGGAGGTCCTCCAGCTCCCTGCGCCGCTGCTCGTCCCTCTCGCCCAGCGCTTTGACTTGCTGAAGGCAGTCGACGAACTGACGTTCGGTGTCGTCGATCACCTTCTGCAGCCTTTCGACTTCATCTGTACGACGATACAGCATATTCTTCACGTCAGTAAGCAGCTCCTCTTTGTGTTTTATTACTTTCCTAAGCTCTGTGGTGAAGATGTTTCAGCAAGCAAGTGAAATCACTAAGGAAAAGTACTCGAGGGAAGCGGGGGCCTACCTTGGTGCGCCTTCTTTTCTGCCTTGAGCTGCTCCTGGTACTCTGCTTGTTGCTCCTTGACCCGTTGTTGGAGCTCGGAGTTGGCCTCTTCAAGGTTCTTCGGGTTATTCTTGAGCAGCCAGGTCTCTCGAGTCCTTTCCTGCTTCAGCATATCAAGCTCGCGCTGCAGATAGCAGTTCTTCGTCTTCTCCTCGGAGATGCGCTTGTGCAGGGCACCTAACTCCCGCGCGTCACTCACAACCGCGCGGAGTTTCTCCGACTTCTTCTGGGATTTGGTAATCACATGCTGCGCCAAAGGAGGAGAATGAGTACTAAACAACTCACCAATGCACACACCTGGAACTTTACGCGCGTACTACCATGGAGAAGTCGTATAACTCCTTAAAGGTGCTCTTGAAGGTCTTCAGGTTCTCGGCCGTTAGCAGAAGATCATCCACCAGGTCAGTGGTGATGATGTTCTGGTACCCTAGCCCGGTCCTCAGCACCTCACGAGGACTCTCCGAGGGCCCGGCGGCATCCCCGGACGGCGGCGGCTGGACACCTGCAAGCATACGAAGTAGTCACCACATTGTCCCCGGACCCTGGCATCAAGCCGCGGGCGGGTAAGCGCGTACCTGTACCACTGGTAGGAGCGGCACCAGGGGCCACGACTTGTTCCTCGCCACTGGGCCCGGCTCCCTCTTGCCAGGACCCGGGAGGCGGCAAGTTGGGGAGCCCCGCATCCGCTTCCGGGGCCACAACTTGTTCATCGCCATCGGGTCCGGCTCCTTCTTGTCGGGACTCGGGAGGCGGCAAGTCGGGGAGCTCCGCATCTGCTTCAGGGGCCACCTCTGCGGGTACAGGCCCCCCAGGCGCCGAGGGCTCGGGGGCTGCTGCAGTTGTGGCAGGCGCCGCAGCCCTGCCCGGTCCCAGCTGGAGTTGCACCACACTTGCAGCCCTGGCGACATCGACAACATGGTTATCCACGCAGGCGCGGTCAAGCTTTTCAAGCGATTGAAGCAAAACTTACAGTGTCGACTTCTTCTTGGCAGCCTTCTTCATCCGCCAGGCCCGCCGAGGAACGCTCGTCGCTGATGGCGAGGCTTGGCCAGCCGATGGAGGGGTTTCCGCCACGGCAATTGTCACCGCCGCGACGTCGGAGGGGCCTGTCCCCACCCTTTCGGGTTCAGATCCGGGTGGTGGAGCAGGAAGACTGCAAGGGGGTGCTGTTAGTGTTTGGCATCATTGGAACTTGGTAACTGGCCAAAACAGCAACTCCGTACCTGGAGGACTCGACTTCTTCGGCCTTGCGTTTGCGCATCTGCCGCTGGCCCTTCGGCACCGGTGGCAAAGCGCCGGCCAACTCCAAGCTCTGGTCGGAAGAGCTCTCCTGGTGCGCTCCCCCCTCGGTTCCTTCACTCGCCGGCGAGTCCACGCACTCGGAGGACTCGCCGCTGCCTCGAACCGTAGCAGGGCGAGTTGCCTTGGTGGCAACGGCGGCGGCCGGGCGCGGTCCTTCTCTGGCTTCTACCCCCGCCCGCGGGCTTGCGCATTCGGCGGGCTCGTTGCGGTTTTGAGCCGCAGCAAGGCGAGCCTTCTTGGCGGCAGCGGCCGCAGAGGGGAGGAGGTGATACGCTCGGGGTAGGTCCGGCTGCAGCGGGTAGCTGCAGTACAACTGCGAGTGCCCCTGCAGAAAAGTTTCTCAGTACACCATCGGCGCAGTAACAGATTTCTTCAGTAAAAGAAGTCGAACACTCACCGGCGGGGGCGGATTTTGTGCGGAGAACAGAGTGGGCACGTATGGCATGGCGTTCACGTCCAGCAGCACCCGTTGAACTCGCTGGAGAGCGACTTCGTCGGGTACCTCTTCTGTGCACATACGAGAAGGGTCAGCGGGGCCGGTGTACTCGAAGCCCAGATTACAGCGCTGCTGGATGGGTTGGACGCGGCGCTTGTAAAAGGAGAACATGACGGAGGCGCCGGTCACCCCCTCCTTCTTCAGTGCATCGATGGCCTCCAGCAGCTCCTTGACTTGAATCATTTCCATGCCGGAGGGTTCAAGGTTCCACTCCCCCCTCACCACGGGCGGTTTGCTCGACTTCGTCGGCAGGGGGGGAGCATGGTTCTCAATGTAAAACCAGAGGTTTTTCCACCTAGGAAGGTTGGAGGGGAATCTATATGCAAGGTATTTCTCGCCGACCTGCTGTCGCAGTTGGATGCCGGCGCCCCCTACCACGGCGAGTTTTTTCGTGGTTGGCTGGGGTTTCACGCGGAAGAGGAAGCGGAATAGATCCCAGTGGGGTTCAATTCCGAGAAATGCTTCACAAAAGTGGATGAAAATGGCGATGTGGCAGATGGAATTCGGGTTGAGGTGATGGAGTTCAATCCCGTAGTAGTAAAGAAGGCCGCGGAAGAAAGAACAAGTGGGGAGGGCCAATCCCCGTTCGGCAAAATGGAAGAATGTGACGATTTCGTCAACATTCTCCATGGGGAAAGGTTCACGGAAAGAGGGGCGCCAGTTAACAAGGTTTTTCTCTTGGAGCAACCCCTCGGAAACCAGTTTGTTCAGATTGTTAAGGGAGCACTTACTGTGTGACCATTCCTCGGTTGATGGTTCTGCCGCTTTCTTCTTCCCCTCGATCTCCGACTTCTTAGGCGCCATCTCCAATGCGCTACGCCATGAGATGCTCGGGGGCTGCAGGGAGAGGGGCGGGGAAGTTGGAGTAGGCTGATCTCCTTGGGCAGTGGCGGCGGCGTTCGGCTCAGATTGGGGTTTTTGGTGGTTTTTGGCGGAATGCGGACTGAAAGCACAATTTTCCCTCCTATGGCCGCGGGGTTAAGTAACCTGTGGGATGGGGAAAAGTTACTGTTCCGAAGACCAAGAGTCGTTTTGTGGAATATTCCGAAGGTGAGGGGTCACTTGGTGGTCTAATTAGATTGAATATTTGATTAATCATTTTTTCAGGGCCAATTAGCCCGAAAGAAGGGGTTTTTCGAATCTTTGGTCTAATTGCATCATTTGTACCATCACTTTGGTCCCCCCTTACTGTGTCATCGTTTAGCCTGTATGCCACGATTTTTTGGACCCTTATCTCCAATTTCGTGGGATTTGGATTCAAGGCTCGGGGGCTGCGGGGTACGTGGCATCGACTACTTATTTTTCAAGTTTCTTTGAAGGATAAGGAGGATTACAAATTAATGGGACCCTCAGCCTGATTCTCCAATTCAACCTGAGGCTCAGGGGCTACTCCATATGGAGTGCGATTTTTCAATCGCACACCATAACAGAACTAAAATTCGGGGCATGAGCACCTCATAGCTTCGATGCGGCCAAGGAAGTACTCGAAGCAGGGTTTCAAGACGAAGCTTCAGAAGAAGTCGAAGACTGCTTTGAAAGTACTCGATAAGCCTGCAGTACTCAGCTACGAAGAGCTCGGGGGCTTGTCAGACCCGGGGCTACCGGGCTGGGCATGTAGCGTAGTCTACGGAGGTTTAAGAGATTAAGTTCGTCTTATCTCTTATTCATTTTGTTTATCTTTTATTTATCCCGTTTAAATAGGAGATAGAGCTAACCAACGCGGAGAGGATCTATCCGAGACATGTTCTGGTAGGATCCCTCGGCAAAGGTTGGTTGGCATCTTTGTAACCCTGGCCTCTCGGATATATAAGGGAGGTCAGGGACCCCCTCGAAACAGAAGATCATTAGGTCATTCATTCTATACAGAAGGCAATACAAGCCATACAGGACGTAGGGTGTTACGCTCCGTGCGGCCCGAACCTGTCTAAGTCTTGTGTTCCTTGCACCTTCGAGTTCCTGATCTCGGCGTCCCCTCACCCAAAACTTACCACCTTGGGTATATCCCACGGTGGGCAGCCGGTTAAACACCGACAGGATTCCCAGGAGCTAGTGAAGAAGTGGGCAATGTTTGTCATGTTTAACTCATTCAGGGGTTGGAAGGGTGATATGGTCAGAGGGCACATGTTGAAAGGAATCAAGCCAGAATGGAAGCACTTCCCAAACCAGCATCAATTCTGGGATGAACTCATCCATTTCAAGCTGTCCAAGGCTGAACAAGTAGTTAGTGAGAAAAAAAACCAACGCCTCATATAATGATAATCTCCATAGGACTTGATCTTACTTGAGGAAACTACCTGAATAGGAGGAGCAGCAGGAGCAACTAATCTGGAGTGGTGTGACGCTCCAGACAGACGGGTGGGATCCTCACTCTATGAGATATCTTCTTGCAAGGGGGCTTCCTACAAACTTGATGGTTCCCTAAGTTACCGCACCCCTTCAGCCATGGACCAAGTGCAGCGCACAAGAAAGTTGTGCAAGGTACTTTTACTCTAGACAGGGAGAATGACTAGCTGTCCCAGACCCTGTGAAAGAAAGGGCACCCCGGTCACACATGAGGGAAATGATTGTTTCCATGGGTTGTTGCCTTCCAAGATGATAAAGGCACATATATTAGCTGAGGCAGAGTGGCATGACATCCTTCAGGCTGTTTGTGAGGAAGTTACTCAACATAGCAACGGGTTACGCGCGGAGTTTGAGAAGAAATTGAGCGAACTTCCTGTTGCATCAAGTCAAGCTTTCCATGGACTAACGAGCCCGGCGGCAGTTCGTAGTAGCTGCGGAAGCACCGTGCTTCCTAAAGAAGAACAAAGTGCCACTTTTCCTGTGGATAAGATCAGGAACCTAACACCTTGCAATCTATATGTATAGGATAAGATCTTTAATAACAAGGTGGCAACATGTCTAGCTTAGCCTGCTAGGAAAGATGTCATGTTGCATTGTCATCCATTACCTATATTCTACGCCAAGGTTACCATTGATACAATACTTGAGAGGAGGTACCACTGTATGATTGACTTGGATATCCTAGGACAAGATGGTAAGAAGTTACTCAAGGAGAACATGGGCTGCATTGTGGCGTGGTGCAAGCGCTACATATCCTTTGATTCAAAGTCTTAATTCAACGATGATGATGGAGACAAAAGCGAAGCAATGAGAATACCACCCATGTCACAACCTAGAGAGGACCTACAACCTCCTTCCTCATCACCTAAAAGGGAACCAACTCCACAGCCTCAAAGGGAACCAAGTTTGCCACCTCAAAGGGATGCAAGTCCACCGCCTCAAAGGGAACATAGTCCGCCACTTCACAAAAGACTCAGAAGCTAAATTTATCTAATAGGATTGGATCATCATAGAAGGAAGCTTTTAAAGCGCATGCAAAGAAACAATTGAGTGGTAGCATAACATCTCTCACAGGAAAAGAAAAATAGCAGGTTGACAAAGTTGCAGTAGACCACTTTATATGAAGATGGCCTTGTGTCCACAGATGGCGAATCCGCATTATCCAAAGTCAAATTTTAAGCGAACCGCCTCAAAATTGTTTGTGCAAGAAGCGAACATGTACAAGTATCATGCCGATGTTGAAATGTGGCCTAATTTTAAAAGAGAACAACTTCACAGAGAAAGATCTTAGAAATATTGAGGAGGGCCCTAGCATTGATCTGACGTTGTTGGCATGGCCGTTTAAGTTGGGGTATGACGTTGTGCAACTAGAACAAGTCCCACTTTTACCAACGAGGTTGCGACAATAGCTTGATTGGTACAAATATCAAGACAGTGAGATGTTCAGGGTAAGCTACAAATAGGATCATTTTCACAAGGGGCTAGGCATATTGTGGGTGAAATTCAAGTATCTTTATGAGTTGTACCAGCAGTCTGCCCTCGATACTCATATTGTGGGCTTGTGGTGTTTGTAAGTGCCGTTTGTGAATCTAAACAATCATCTTAATGGTTATATTTACCATGTCTAACTTCATTCTTTTTGTAGGATGGAGACACAAAAATGCAAGGAAAAGGATGTAAGAAAAAAAGGCTTCTTGGATCCTGCTTCTATAAATGAGGCTATGATCAGATTCAAGAGCATCATTGAGGCCGTGTCTAAGCCCTTCCTTGATATGCAAGACAAGACTTACATTCGTCTATCCTACAACCACCAATACATATGTCTCTAACTCCTATATGTATTCCCGTTTGACAATCTTAAGAGTAATTTATTTGCATATTGAACATCGTAAATGTAGTCACCATCATATCCTCATTGAGATCAACCTAGACCAGATGAAAAGATCCTCATGTGGGACTCCAAAAGACAGAGTCATGATTTAGTCCAGCCTTGCATCACCATGTTAAACAAGTAAATAAGATAATCAATCTTTCGTACTTATATTGTGGCTAGATACGCACCCATGTAACTATATTCACTGTTCTTAATATTACATAGGGCCTTTGAGAAGTATCGTAGAAAAAGAAAATTAGATAGACCTTTATGTTCTAAGGCAGCCTCTGGGCAATAATTACTACAGGTTCTATGTAATGCATTACATGCACCTCTACACCAGGGATGACAAATATCCCGGCGATGAATATTTTTTCTATTCTATGTTGTAGTGATCACTATAACTTGGTTGAAAAAATATTCAGTGTTTTAATATATTTTTTCTATTCTCATTCTTTGTTGCATCGTTTATCCCTAGGAGCTTCAGAGTTGCTACTAAGTGAAATTATGGCAGTTCAAGAGGAACTTCCTAGGTTCATCATGGACCACGTTGTGAGACCGGGTGCAGAGTTCTGCATTATGTAGCTCGGAGTGTTCATTTTAAAGTTGAGTACTAAATAATGAATGCATGGATTATATTTCATGTATGGACTTGTGTTTTGTACTCGATGTATGGACTATATTTGATGTATGGACTTGTGGTTTCTATTCGATATATGAACATGTGACACTTGTTGTAACATATAATGCATTTTATTATGTGATTTTAATTTGTATTCGATGTATGTACATGTGAATCATATTATATCATTGAAATGTGTTTTTATTGTAAAATTGAGCTAGAAAAAAATACTTCTTCAGCAAAGGGTTATCATCACCGCCCCATAACACATACCGGCGGTGTTACTATGAATATTTTCACCAGAACTGGTGGTGATGAGGGGTTTAGGGCCGTCGGTGAAAATGAATTTGTTAAAGTGACACCTTGGGTCCTTAACTTCCTATATTTTCAGTTGGGGTACCAATCGACCCTCCTAAATTAATCCTTTGAGAGGTAAAGTATGACATTGCATTTAATAATACATGCCCCAAGGAACCTTTTTATTGGATTATAAAAGCTTCCTCCATATGTTTGAAGAACTCTAGATCTAATAATATGAGCTCTTGTTATTAACTCCAAGTTTTAAATGATTCTTTGAGAGTTTTGATGCATCTATTGTCAGATACGAGGCTACGGGACTGCACACATAGTATAGAATATTCTATAATAATGGGATATGTCTCATACCTTATATCTGTTGTCGGTACAGAGTAGGGCTAGTCGGTACAGAAGGAAACTATCCGAGCAGTAGTCGGGTAGGACTCTTAAGCTAGTATCGGGCTAGGATATCTGTAATCCTATCCCCAAGAGTATATGAGAGCGGGCAGAGACCCCCTCCAAACTAATCTACCTCTAAGGCAATACAAACCACCGTACAGGACGTAGGGTATTACGCACATTGCGGCCCGAACATGTCTATGTCTTTGTGTTCCTTGCACCTTCCAGTTCCTGATCTCGGTGACACCCTACCTACAAATCTACTACTTCAGGGTATCCCTCAGTAGACTTGACAGCTAAACACCGATACATATGTTCTATCTTTTGGTCTCCTTTTCTCTCTAGTGCACCCTAACAAATTAAACATCTATAACTTAAATTTCAAAGTCTTCCATGTGAAAGATCCAACAGATGTTATTAGAAATACTGGTTTCCTAGATAGGCTCTGCCATCCAAGTATATCCTATATTTTCATGTTCACACATTTTGAAAATTTAGTATATTCCAAATTGAGATTCAAATTGAATACATGCAAACAAATCCAACATATCCATCAATATTTTTTATATGCATAGCAAATAAAGATATCCCATTTGTTGACATAAGACAGTACCCGTCACTATTCACTTGGTCAAAAGTGACGGGTGGCAACATAATATGACGAGTTAGGAGCCTCTGTAGGCCATAGTGCGTGATGCATGCTAATGACCCGTCACTTTATAGTTTATACATGCCATTAGTTACGTCTTTAGGGTGATAGGCCTGTGCAATACCCGTCATTCTAAGCCAATCCGGGACTAAACCATTTAGTCCCAGTTGGTAACACCAACCCGGACTAAAGAGGCTCCCAACCATGGCGAGGCAGGGACCCCTTTAGTCCGGGTTGGTGTTACCAAGCGGGACTATTTTTTTTATTTTTTATGTTCCTTTCCATTTGTTTTTTTGTTTCAGTTATATTTTCATATTCGAAATTATGTAGTATTTTATAATATTGCTATACGTTTCTACACGCGCGCTTATTCGAGCTGAGTATGAAATCCACTAATATATATATATATATATATAGACATAAACACATACCAAGTGGGATTCACCACTAAAGTGCAACAAAGTTTTATATGACATCATGCTATATTTACTATTTCTATCAAGAATGTGTCCATCATAGTGGAATTCACCAATTGGTTTGATGATTTGCTCATAAATAAATCCAACTATGGCTTCTTGAACCGGAAAACTTTTTTCTTGTGGAAGGAGCTGATCCCACATCCTATGGATCTTAAAATGTGAAAAATACTAATTATGATAATTTTCAAAATTAGTTGAAAATTATTGACTGATGCCTCGTGAACTGCCGCGCCAACTCTCAACACCGAACGGTCAATTTCTACCATCCCCGACGCTTCACGCCTTAATTTACGTCAAGCCATCAACTCGCGGTCATCATACATACCATGCAACTCGACAAAAAATTATGCTCAAATTTGCGACTTGCATTTCCAAGCATGAGGCAATGAAATGCTTTCTTAACCCAATGACGAATACGACCGCTAACAAGTCCAAGGCGCTCTTCAGGGCGGAACTCAAGGGAATATCCGGTGCACTTCAAATAATTGCGTACCGACGCCTGAGTGGACGCACGGCGCTCCAATGCATCATGTTGCAAAGCCATTCTATGTATTAAACATTAATTACTGATCATGTTGGGTGAAGCACTCAACTACAGTATTTTCAAAAATAAAACTAATCTCACTACACTTATTAAATAAATATGAAAAACTGAATAAATTTTTAGAGGCAAGCACTAATTATTTTGACACTCTTTAGTTTGAGGTGAACACTCATCATCCTACGCCATACGGGATGCAATCAAGGTTCACAACTTTTTTCAGACTATATGCAAAAGCCATCGAGAAGAAAAAAATATTTATTTCAGAACATGAATCTGTCATTAACCTTGACCATGCGATGACACTGCCATTCGGGACCGTGTATCTGTCGTTAACCTTTATCATGCTGTATAAATCGAATAAAGTCCAACATTTTTTTCCAATCTAAAAAATCTTAAAATCTCTATTTCTAAATCATGAAACGAGCTACAATAGCAATGGAAGATGAGAAGATGAAGTTTCTAACTTTTAAACCGTTGGATGGATAGGGGAATCAAAAGCCTTCACAAATCGTGGAGAAAATTGGTATGACCTCCCCTCACCCGAGAGCCAAGAATAGAAAGAACACGAATAGAGAAATGGCTCGGGCAAGGGAGGAAGAAGGGGATAAAAGAGTCTGGGGAATTTAGTCCCGGTTGCGCCACAAAACAGGCTTGTTTCTATCGATTGCTTGGGCATATTAAATTTGCAATCTCAATGGTCATCATCTAATAATTGGTGTGGAGAGGAGCAAACCTGGCTACATTTTTAGATTTCAAATGAACACTAATATAGAAACGATCTTTCGTCCTCCTTATTTGTCCCGGCCAGAGCCTGAGACTAATGAAAGTATTAGTCCTAGGTGCAACGGCTGGAGCTGTCGAAAGGGTGGGGGACATTTAGTCCCGGTTGGAGCACCCAACCGGGACTAAAAGTCCCTCATTTGTCCCGGTTGGAGCACCTAACCGGGACTAAAAGTCCTTCATTTATGTCCCGGCGGGAGCCACCAACTAGGACAAATGAGGGACTTTTAGTTCCGGTTGGGTGCTCCAACCGGGACTAAATGTCCCCCACCCTACTGACAGGCTCCTAGCCGTTGGACCGTCCGGACCCAAAACTGGCCGGGACAAATGATCGTTTCTATAGTAGTGTTCATTTGAAATCTAAAAATGGATTACCTTTCAGGTAAATGATGGTACATATTTTCATGTAGTCAGGTTCGCTCCTCTCCACACCAATTATTAGATGATGACCATTGAGATTGCAAATTTAATATGCCCAAGCAACCAACAGAAACAAGCCTGTTTCGTGGCGCAACAGAGAGAGGGAGGGAGGGAGGGAAAGAGAGAGAGAGAACAAGCACCAAGATCCGAGGTCTGTCTGGTAATGAATGAATTAGATGAAGATAAAACCTGCAAGTAATGCAACGGGATCGCCATAATTCATGATCTGGTGCTTCATAATTTTACAAAAAATTCTGACATGATATCTGAGCAAGCTAATTTGATGAAGGACACTAAAAAAAGCAACTGGGAGATATAATGGTACAAACACAGTAAGTTGTGGTTGCTTTTGCTGTAACTGGGCAGAAAGAAATTTCTTGCGTTCCTTGCTTGTCTAGTCTAGATTGTTGTGAGCTAGTAGCAACAGTGCCGCTGCTCATTTCATTTGTAAAACAACACAAAGGGCCGGGTTGGACACTGATGATGGGAACAAGTGTTAGTAGATAAGCTTAGCTTCTTTTGCCTTAGTTGTTTTATATACAATGGAAAGTTGATCGTTAATACATGTTTAGTTCTCTCAGGACTGGTGTCCAAATGATCGTTAATACTGGTATTCTATATATACAATGGAAAACTGCCACTGTTTAAATAATTGATGTAAAAAAGCACGCATAACAATGCAGAAATTGGCAGTAGTCTGAATTGAAGGATACAAGGAACTATGGTAGCTAGTTTCTCATTCTTTTTTCCTTCGTTCTTTTGGGGAAGATTGCTGACAGGTGTTCTCACCTTAATTTCGTTATAAAAGGAACCTTTATAACAACACCAACTCCTCTCATGAAAGATCTGCATATATTACAAACTACAGTTTCCATACAAGTTGAAAAGAAACAACAGGCTTATCTATTACTATAGTTGAGCATATAATTTTGCCATCGTAAATCAGTGCAAAGGCCCTCATTATGATTTTTAATATAATGCATCATACTTGTTAACCCAATGTTGTAAGCATTTAAAAAAGTGAATGCAATTTCAACGAAACTAGAACATTTAATTTAAAAGGAAAATATTGACACATCATGAAAATATTTTTCATCATAATCTAGCAACATCATCGACCTAATCAATCTACATGTTGTAACATCTATTGATGCTCAAAGATATCAAAGCTTGACCTACATGACGTCCTATATTTTGAATCAGAGGTGGTAGCATTAATTGAGTGGAAGAGGAAGCCAAAATCAGGCAAAGCCATCTAGCATGATCTTTTTTTATCAGATGGATCATTCTTTCTTTAACCCAATGTAATAATCATTTCAAAAATATTTAATGGTGCACTTCACAAGGGTAATGCTATGCTGATTACCAATAAAATGCTGCATATTTCAAATATGATTCCTCACAAAGCTGGTGTTCTCAAGTAACCAATATCCAGGGAAATTTAATAGCATGCAGTCCGCTTTCATGCAATCCACATTGAACAACCCAATTATGAGGGATGCACCAAAGCAAGCAAGCAAGAAATAATAGCCCTCAAGCTATCTAAAAGAGAGCTGATACATACATGCATGTACATGTTCAATAGAGAAATAAGCAAAATAGAAAAAAGAAATTTTGACAAGAGAAACTGAATCACATCACAGGTTTATGGTAACATTTTTACGGAACTTTATGGTAACATTTTCCGAGGAACTTTATGGTAACATTTTTACGGAACTTTATGGTACTTTATGGTAACATTTTTACGGAACTGGACGAGGTAGGAAAGACACAGAAAACAAGCACAATGGCATCTGTGTAATTCAAGATCTAATGCATGATATCTTTAACCCGATGTAATGAGCACCCAATCATGCATTTCACAAGGGTAATTCTAGGATAATTACCAATCGAGATGTTGCATTTCACAAGGATATGAATCTGAAAAGCTGATATTCTCAAGTAACAAATATCCAGGGAAATTTAAAAGCAGCATGCTTTCAGGCAATCCACGTTAAGCAACCCACCTATGCGGGATGCAACAAAGCAAGCAGCAAGCAAGAGTATCTTTCAAGCTATGCTATCTTAATGAGCTGATACACACATGTTCAACAGAGATATAAAAAAATAAAAATAAGGTTGCTAAGAGAAACCCAATCATCACAAGTTCGTTCTCAGCAAACAGAAGAAATAACTGAATTTAGTTGAGCGCCATCTGATCACCATTTGTTTATCACCCCCTTTGGTTCAATTCTGGGAAGACAGGAGGCCATGGCATCATGAAGGCAAAGATCCCACACTGCTGGCCATCATCTTGCAGTGACGCCTCCAGCACCTTCTCGACTGTCCTCTTCTTGACATCCAATAGGAACACGCCCCCAAGTTTTCCCACAGTCAGGAATGCAAACTCTGCGTTATCCCCAATTGCATGGATCTCTACACTGTAGCAACCCCACGTGTAATCTGCAAGGAACCTATTAACGTAATCATTCAGGGAACGAACAGAATCCCAGAATTCCATGGCAGCATGATCACCAAACACTACAGGGAGATCAACTGTTACCCCTCTTTCCCAGATGCCTGCTGCGTCTCCGTCCATCCTCCGGAACCAAACATGAAGCTCCACGCCCATCGCATGGACGAGGTAGATCCCGGAATCCCCAGCCCTTGCCAGGCTGTGGTTCAGGGTACGTCGTCCAATTCCACAAGACACAGACACACCATCGGGGAAGCTCACGACGGAGAAGGTCGCCGCGGCCAGATCGAAGACGACGATGCAACCGAGCACGGTGGTCATGCAGAGCCACCTGCCCCCCACCAGAAGGCTGCAGGGTTCACTGTTGAACACCAGCTGCACCGGGACCTCCAATGGAGGCGAGACGTAGGTGACCCAGCTTGTACTTTGCCGCCGGACATACACCACCTGCTGGATAAATTTCCCCGTGGTACAATCGAAATCGAACATGGAGGGCTCCGCGGTCGTCTGGCCAAATCCCCACAGGGCGTCGTAGGGGTCGTCGCCGGCGCCGGGGTACTGGAGGAGCTCTAACTGGGCGCAGGAGACGGAGGATTTGAGTTTGTGCCGTCCGTGGGGAGGGGACAGCGGCCCAGTAAAAGTAATACCCGTTGCGGCCGACGAGTGGAGAGGGCTGAGCACGGAGTAGTTTCTGTCGTAGTGGCCCCGGTGCTTGACGAGGACGCGGCCGTTCCAGCAGCCCACGATGCTCTCCATGTAGGGTCTGCCGCCGTTGAAGGTGGCCCCGACGAGGCGGGCGGCGCCAGCGAACTCCGGCGGGTGAGGTAGCGGCATGAAGCGCGCGACGGCGGCTCGGGGTTGGGGATGCCAACCGGCGCTGCTGGCGAACGTGGCGAGGAAGCCCAGGAGGCGGGGCGGGCAGCGCGCGCGGAACCGGCGGAGGAACGCCGGATCCGCGGCGGCGCCGAGCCAGCGCGTGGAGACGAGCGCGGCTCGGACGAGGTGCGACGGGGCGTCGAGGAGGAGGAGGATCTCGCAGAGGAGGTCGACGTTGCCGAACACGGCGGCGGCCGAGTCCGCGGCGTCCTCCGCCGCCGCCTCCGCCGGCGGCGCTGGCGGCTGCACCAGGAGTGCCCGCTGCCTCTTGGCTACCGTTTCCATTTTGCGATTAGGGTTTGGGAGTGGAGAACGCTGGTGGAGAAAAAGGCAAGAAAGAAAACGCGGAGTCCGCGTGAACTGGTAACTGATGCTGAGGACCCGGCCCGACGGTGGACATGCATGGTCTTGAACCCTTGGTGAGCCAGACACTGAGCCCGCTGTGACTCCGGTGATGCAGCTTCAATCCAGAATCTTGGTGTGTACCCGCTCAGCGGTGCCTATCCTGGCCGTTGGATCACCTGGCTATCCTAGACATTGTCGGAGATGTCAGATAGTGGGTGCTCCAAATACCTTGCCGTATATTCTCCATATACTCTTGCAAAATACCTGGTCCACCGTGTGGTACTCTTTACGGTACGCAATGTAAATCTAAGCTCCACCCCTCCCCCGCTCGCGAGGATTAACCCGAGCACCGCTACCTCCCCTGCTTCAGATCCACATTCCGTAACCTCACGCTCCTATCTGCTCGTTCGTGCTCACCGCCGCTGTAGACGACGGTGACGGCTACCTCGTGTTTCGTTCTTCAGATCTCCAGGTAATGACGCAGCGCTCTGCGCAACCTCGCTGGCCTAGCTCCTCAGTCATCGCCATTGTTGCAGACGACGGCGATGCCGTGTGGCCGCATCACCATGACAAGCAAAATCAAGATCAGATGTTAAACAGTTTGTCGATTTCTTTCTCCAATTGAAAAGGTAATTCGTTTCCTTGCTCCAATTGAATCGATCCATTGATGACATATGGCTATTATTTCTGATATTTCTCTGCTCACATAGATTTAGATTATACATGTCCAAACATAGCAAACGGATCAGGGTGAGGGTTTCCTAGGGATTCATTTGACTTCAGAAAAATTGATATGTGTTTCCAGGTATCTTTTTAGTATTAACGGTGCTATGCCGAATATGGGTTAAGCTTCTGTTACTTTTTCTGAATTCTAGAGACAATTTTATGTTGTTGCAAACTTATTCAACTCCTCCTTTTTTTCTTTTGAACTTCATGCTGATTCTTAAATATAGCTTGGCATTCCTTTCTTTAAATAGTTGCTGGTACCTGATAGATGTAAAATTACTCAGTAAGTTACTTTTTTAGAATCACATGAATGTCTAAGAGAGCTCTCGTGTCTAGGTGCTGGTGGCCCCTGGACCACAAGCCGCTCGCGTTGCGGTGGCCTCATCACCACCTGCTCCTCTACCCGCAGTCCCGCACTACTGCACAGAAGATGCCGATACGCAGCGATGGCGGCGGACGCAGCCGACGGCCCATGAAGGAGAGGGCGTATGCAATGCCGCTGGTGGCCTCTGCAAGATGGAGCAAGGTCGAGTTGGCCACAAGCCTCCACATCATCTATAGCGCCATCCTCTCCAGCACCTAGGACATCCTCCATGGGTTCGTTTCCACCCGCTCGGTGTACTGTGCGCCATGCTCCACGGTCAGAAATTTTCCATAGGTTTGTTTGGCTCTGCCCTGCCAAGAGATGTTCACGCTGGTTTGGTCAATTGATGCAGTCTCTACTGTCTTTGTGCGTTCAATTAGTTAGGATTCAAATCTTCAACCGGATTCACAATGTTAAGTACCAGGGGTTCGCTTTCTTTTGTGTTAAGTGATCTAGCATGCAGTGTGCAATAACGTTCTTTTGAAGCACCGTGATGCCATGATTTTGATGGAAATTACTGCTATATGTTTGCCGGCGCCTGAACCGCTACGCGTGCTGCAGATCCCGCGGCAGCTGGTGCTGCATGCCTAGCGTGTGGAGGACGACCGGCGACGGAGTGCCAAGGAAGGTGCCTTTCAAGAAGCTCTGTGGCGTGGATAAGATCGAGCATTCTTCAGCAGGCTGATGGATGATTGGAGCGGAAGGTGGACGAGATGACCAGCCGGGACGGATCGGAGCGATGGATGGGCAAAACAATGGCCGTGGTTTAGGCACCCGCAGGCAGGTACTGCATATTGGCACTTATGATTCTCGTTTGTTTTTCCAGCATGACCCACTCCACTTAGTATTCAACTTGGTAGCTCAGGCCTTGTATTAAAATTGGATACTTGCAAGTCATCCTCTTTTATATTTTAGTTGCAACTAAATTTGCTTTTATTGGTTTATGCCCGTTATTAATTCAGATCTAAATTCATTAGGCCATACCATTCTCTAATTTTATTTGCAAGGTTGAATCACTCTATTTATCATCGATGTTCAAATTTTGGAGTGGCCCTGAAGAATTGTGCACAATACCGAATAAGGAATAATTTTGAGTGAAGGTCTAGATTTTGCATTGGTTGGGAGTGTCAGGTTTAGGTCTAATATCCGATCCTGTGTTATCTATCTCATATTAATTATACTTTTTTATTACTCTTTATCCTGTCATGAGATACCTTGAATGTTTACTATTAAGATTCTTCAACATAGACTTTTCCTTCTCACTGAATTTTCTCCTATGGAACATGTATCTTGGAGCTCAAAATGTTTAGTCCATGTTCATCTATTTTGTATCCAGAGGCTTTACTTTTGCAGATTAGTATTGAATGTAGCTAGCATGTAGATAGTCCAATGATTAGGCCAACTTATTTTGAGAATCTCACTCTGCTTCCTATTTAAGTACTGTATGGCACTTTTGAATCCTATAATTTGACAAATTTTAAACATTTTAGTACTTCCAAGGTGTTTCCTGAAATAATTCATTTGTATATTCATCAAGTTGGTACTTCATCCTGTCTGAAAAGCTCAAGGAGTTTCTACTGCTAATCTTAAGCCTGATACTGTTTGAAAAAACTTCTGGTTGTTCATATTCATTATCATCGTAATTCACCATGCACATAAACAAGATCTCCGCTTTTTCAATAGTTTTACTGTCTGAATATTTGTTGTCATTTAACTTCTCAAATTAAGTATATCATGAATTCATGATCACTAATTATTCAGCCCATCTGGATCCCACCAATGATTATAAACTTATGTGCTTTGCCTTCCTGGGAATAAGAACAATAATCATTATTAGTATACCAAATTTATTCTAACTTTAGATGTGAAGGACCATCAATGTTTAAACAAGTACAATCAGTTACATACTTTGTCGTCTAGAGTTCAGAAATAGTTTGATATGTTTAGTTTTCATATATATATATATATATATATATATATGCACTAGATAAATTGGCATCATTTTTAATTTTCAGAAGGTGTTTACAAACTACACGTGCTTGAATTTCTGCTTATTGCGGTTGAGATGCATTTGTATAATGCAATATATAGGATTAAATTATACCTCAACTAATATTTTTAGCTTCAGAGAATTCAAACAGTGATGGCTGATAGATCGAGCATGAATAGAAGTAGCTTGCTCATATATGTTGTTAGTTTGCTGCATAATCTGGCGTGCTTGTGATCATCAAATTTGTACAGATACATGCTTCTAATTTGGTCCATGGTGGTGCCAGACAGTAGTAGAGACTAATAGAAATAGATCAGAAAACAGCTCGAGTGATTGCTTATACTCTGAATTTTTACTCTTGTACTAAGATTTAAAACGTGTCGTCTACTTCCAGGAAATGTTCGGAACAGAGAACTTTCTCTAATCCAACGCCGCATTCTCCGAAGATTGAGGAACAAGAGGAGATCCATTAAAAGAAATCTTTCTCGGAGAGAAAATCTAAACAGTAACATCAAATCACAAACTAGCATCTGTTAATATGCATGGGATGATCCCTGGTGTGTTAAGTCTTGGTTAATGTGTGGTGGCATTTCTCTCTTCTCTAAATTAGTTGAAGCCATAACATGTTTTGAAAAAAATGAAGTTTTTTTTAAAAAATCTAAGCCTTCTAACATTTGATCAGTTGAAGCTATTTGTTGGCATATGTGTGTCATGCAATGTTGGGAGTTAAGAAATATGGCCCTTCTATCTCTACACTAAAATAATATAGCAACATGCAAAGGTTGGTGCGTCTAGACCAGCACTGTAATTCTGTTGCCCTTAAAAATTTCTATCTTGAGCACTTTCAAGTTTATTGCTTGCCTGTTTGGTTTGCTAAGAAAGAATTGCAGATATATGGTGGTTTTCATTTTGCAGCTATCATATTCTTATTTTGATACAAAATTGCAAATTATGTCATACAAACTGCATGTATTAACCAGCTACTTGCACGTGAATTTCATAAACATATGACCAGTGCTGGATAGAATCTTGTTTTTCAGTAAGGGAACTTCTATATTGTGTTAGTTTTCTAATGGCCTATGAACAAGTGCTCTTTAAACATCGATATATCTATTTGTGCTTGAATAGGCTTTGTGATGGGCTGATGGATGCTTATTTCTGATCTCTGTTTGTATTTTCTTTAGCTTCTTGCCCTAGCTGTTTGCCTGTTTTAGTATCCAATTACAAAGATTTCTGCAGTAACAGAAGCCATCTTCTTGACTGATATGGAGCTAAACACAAACACAGTATATCCCAGGAGGCAGGAGTCAAAGACATTTGTTAATATAGTCTAGATTTCCTATATTTGAGATTTACTTGTTTATTAGCAGTAGACCACTCAAATAAAATTTATGTCTGATCTATGAGTTGTATGACATATTGTGTGTGGTCAATGCTTGATGTACGTGTAATGGTCAATGCTAATCCATGCTAGAACACCATTTCTATAATTCAAATGTCAATATGGGTACGTGGGGTTTAATGTGTTGGTTTCAGTTGATATCATCAAGCATCACGCTGCTGGAAGGTCTGTTGATTTTTTATTTTATTTTTGCTTTTTTCATTTGAATATGATTACAGAGGCTATTCTTTCATTTATGTGATATTGTGTCTAATTGTATTATGTGTTCCCTGTACTCTGTGTATTACTGTAATTTTTTTCATCTCCCGTAGCAATGCACGGGTACGAACCTAGTTACAGTTAAATTTATAATTAATATATTTGACTTTGATCAAATCTAAAAATTGCTATAGTTTGGGACAGAGGTATAGCATATCATAATATAAAAATGCATGTATGACACCTTGATGTCGAAATGTTAAGACTGAAATCTTGGGCTAAAAAAGATGAAAGAGCACTGCATTAACTATAACACAAGATGATTATTTACCACGCATTTAGAACACTATATAGAAAAGTTACACCTTGATAATACATATGTAATGATGCAATGAACACAGCAATACTAGTCAGTATGAACTGTGTAAGTACTAAAACTCAATGAAATTAAAAAGCATCCACAATCGATCAAAGCTTGGTATGGAGTGATTACTTCTTGCATTCAATGGGTAGAAATGAAACACCCAATCTACGAAGTAGATCCAAAATTACCATATAGCTAGAAAAGGTACACAAGAAAAAAAATTAATTGAAAAGGAGAGAAGTAACACAACACCTTAGATGCATGTATATATGGACCACATAAAGAAAAGTAGGAGGAAAAGTAAAGAAGAAAAGGATCAGAGAGAGACTTGTTACTATAGATTGAGCCAAAATTGGTAAACTAATCTGGTCATAAAGAAAACATTTATCATTAAAAATCAGGTTTGATGAATAAGAAAGTAAACATACAGTTATAACATGTTTGACTATAAATGACAACAGAACAAGTGCAAGGTGCGTGAACCTATATTAAGATCGACCTGTAACCAAGGCAATTAAAACAATTAATGAAATTACAGTCTACACCCCAAAACTAACCCAATGCATATTTCTTTTAGTTGCCATGGCTACGCATTTCAACTTGGGATATGCATGCTAGCCCTAGGAATGATTAAAGAAATTCCCAAAGCAATGTGGAAGCTAGCAGTAGTTGACGAAAAGTAGAAATAATTATCTTGCAAAAAGATTAATTTAAGTGCTAACCAGAAACACAAAAGGGCAAAATGGCTGCCATGAAATTCAAGGAATAAACAAGAGTGACCTCAAGCAATCAATGATTAATATTCACTGTTGCAAGAAAGCAACCTTTCACATAAAATAAATGGAGCTGAGCTGCTGATAAGCTAAATGGTGAATTGAACTGAACCCACTCTAAGAACAGATGCAATCCGCCAGTTGCTACACTAACTGAATAGCAATTCCAGTTACAGCTGCTAATAGAGACAGGATAACAGAGACGAGATATTCAGCTATGGCTACAGACCGAGATGAACAGAGCAAAAGCTGATAGTCTTATAATTAAGTACTAATTAGTACCAAAGACAAAGAAATGAGGAACTAACCGTGCTCAGATGACCATGCATGCAATAAATAAGCAATGACGACTAGGCAATGGTATTTGAATATATATCCAAACCTGCAAGCGTAACAGAACTTTGATGAATGACAAACTGAATTTATCTATAACGAGCTGATCTGTAACGATTAAAATTGCTGCTGTTGCTATGAATACGAAAGTACAACTGAACCATAACAAGCACAAGCTGCATCTGCACTAAATAAAACGATAGAAGTAAGGAGTAGAACTGCCAAACAGAACAACCTAAAGAAAGCACTGCAGACTGAGCTCTGGCTGCAGGAAATCACGGGGTTCTCCGCACAAGAACACCAACTACAAAACAGAGGTAGTGAAATTTACAGAGCCGAGCCGAACACAACAGTAGACGACCTCCCCGTCCATTCCCAAAAACTCGATCAAAACAAGTCCAATTATTCACACGAAAATAAAAACACTTGCTCCTTTCAACAATACAAAACCGAGCCTAGAGAAAGAACCCCAAAAGATCAAGAATCCATCAGCGATTTTCTAAGAATATCAGGATTCAGGATACCCTAGATCAAGAACCAATTTGGGAGAAACTTTGAAATCGTGAGACTTGAATGAGAGATTTGCTAGGGAGGAATCACCATCGGCATGATCACAGATGTTCTAGCACTGATTCACCGAGAAAGTTGACTCAGATTGTACTCCAATCCGCCCACAGTTCCAGGTCGAAATGAACCAGGAAAACTAAACAAACCATGAAATCAAACTCAGCAGAAACCAAAAACACATACACAACAAGACCTAATCGGGTGGTATCGCAGGCATGAGAAGAAATCAAAGAAACCCTAGAGTTGCCGCACCTGGCTGAGCTTGGAATGAGGGTAGACTAAATGAAGTTGAAGCAGTAGCGTCAAGGAAGATCGGCGCCATAGTATCAGCACGATACCCAAAAATACAAGGGCTAATTAGATATACACCATTTCAATTGTCAATACAAACAGTGCATACTGACAAGGTGACCCCAAATGTCAGTTGGACAAAAATACGTCGCTGGCCTGGGTAACCATGCAGAAGGATCAGATCAAGCAAAGAAGACATCAGACAGCCAACAAATTTCCCTTTTTGGGATGGCACAGAGATCAGACTTTTTTGGAGTCGTCGAACAAACTGACTCTGCTTTTCATGCCTATAGCAAAAATTCAGAGAGATTCAATCATGCACTCCACAAGAGAAAAGCTATGCGCGTCACCAATATAACACATATTATATATATGCGACTCCCCACAAAAATGCTATACTGAAATTATCAGGGACATCCAAGAAAGATTTGTAGCAGCACACACATTCAAGCAATCCACCATGTTTGCCCAGGCCACTTGCGAATGAGGCTGCAAGCACATGCACCAAAGCAACAAGCTAGCTGCCAAGCCGAAGGGGCTGATACATACATGTCCAAATGTAGGATGCTAAACAAACATTGGAAAGAGACACCAAATTACCACAACTTCTCATCAAAGAAAGTATACATTAATGGACAGTCACTTGAGCAGCATTTGATCATTGATATATACAATTCCTTTCATTCAGTGTCTGATAGACAGAGGCCGTTCCACCATCATGAAATTGGTTACAAAGCATTCTCTCTGTACTCTGCAGAGCCTTCACTCCAATCCCCTTGGCATACAGTAAGAAGAAGCAAGGTAAATGACTTCAATTCAACAGTGGTGATGGGAACAACTGTTGTCAAGAGCTTTAATTGTCCAATACCATGGAGTGTATATCATTAATACATGTTTATTATTTGTCACAGGACTGTGATCCGAATGACAAGGAAACTGGTGGCACGCTGTTTCAATGGATGTAAAATATCATATCAGCGCAGAAACTGGAAAGCTACAGCGGTGCACATAGAGTAGTCATAGTTTTACCATCGTAAAAGCAGTGCAAAGGCCGCCTCAGCGGCATGATTTTGATCTGATCCATCGTACTTTTGAACCCATGTAATAATAAGCATTTTTTTAAAAAATAGATTTTCTATGAAAATATAACATTTCAAAGAAAAACGAAACAAATTAACTATGAAAGTACTTTTCACAATCCACTGCATGTTTTCTCATAACTGATGTAAACATAATATATATCAAAACTTGAGCGATGAGGAATTATAAGAATTGAAGATGTGGAAGAGGAAGCACAACAAATCAGTCTAAGCCTCTAAGGAATGGGCATGATTTATGATATAATGCATCATATTTTTCTATCGAATGCAATAAATATTTCAAATAACCAATACGCATTATTTCAAATTTCAATTATGAATCCACAATGCAGATATTCTCAAATAACAAAAATCCAGGGGAAATTTAATCATAACAGCACGCGCATTCAGGCAATCTCCAGGTTGAGCAACCCACCTATGAGGGATGCACCAAAGCAAGCAAAATAGCCCTCAAGCTAATTAAAAGAGCTGACACATACATGTTCAACAGAGAAATAATAAAAATAAAAATAAAAGTTGCCAAGAGAAACCAAATCATCACATGCTCTCAACAAAAAGAAGAAATAACTGAATTCACTTGAGCAGCATGTGAACACCATTTGTAAACCACCATCGTCATCACCCCCTTTCGTTCAATGCTGGGAAAACAGGAGGCCATGGCATCATGAAGGCAGAGATCCCACACAGCCGACGACCATCATCGTCTTGCTCTGACGTCAGCACCTTCTCGACCGTCCTCTTCTTGACATCCAATAAGAACACGGGCCCAAGTTTTCCCACTGTCAGCAACACAAACTCTGCATCATCCCCAACTTCATGAATCTCTACACTGGCCATATCCCAAACATAGTAGTGACCGACCAGCAAGTTACTAAAATCTTCATCCCGGGAAAGAATATTATCCCAGATTTTCTTGGCAACAAGGTCACCGAACACCTGTGGGAGACGAAGAGTTTCCACCCTTTCCCAGATGCCTGCTGCGTCTCCGTCCATCCTCCGGAATCCCCAGCCCTTGCCAAGGTGTGGTCCAGGATGTCTAGCTCCACACAGGACACAGTCACGCCATCGGGGAAGCTCACGACGGAGAAGGTCGCCGTGGCCAGATCGAAGACGACGATGCAACCGAGCACGGTGGTCATGCAGAGCCACCGGCCCCCCACCAGCAGGCTGCAGGGTTCTCTGTTGAACACCACCCGTACAGGGAGCTCCAATGGGGGCGAGCTAGACGTGGGTGGCCCATCCTCTAGTTTGCCGACGGACATACACCACCTGCTGGATGAGTTCGCGGTCCCTGCGGGGAGGGAACGACGACGGGCGCCGAATAGCTCTGGCCACGGCGACCTACCGCAGCGGGCTGCGCACAGAGTAGTTCTTGCCGTGGCGGCCCCCGTGCTTGACGAGGACGCGGCCGTTGCGGCAGCCCATGACGAGATCCGTGGGTGCGCTGTCGTTGAAGGCGGCCCCGACGAGGCGCGCGGCGCCGTCGAGCTCCGGCGGGTGAGGTAGCGGCACGAAGCGCACGACGTCAAGTCTGGGTTGGGGTGCCGCCGCCGGCCAAATGGTGCCGCGGCCGAACGCGGCGAAGAAGCTTAGGAGGGCGGGCGGGCAGCGCGCGCGGAACCGGCGGTGGAACGCCGGGTCCGCGGCGGCGCCGAGCCAGTGCGTGGAGACGAGCGCGGCGCGGATGAGGTTCTTCGGAGCGTCGAGGAGCAGGAGGATCTCGCGGAGGAGGTCGACGTTGCCGAACACGGCAGCGATCGAGTCCGCGGCGTCCGCCGCCTCCGTCGGCGGCTGCGCCTGGAGTGCCCGCTGCCGCTTGGCTACCGTTTCCATTTTGCGATTAGGGTTTGTGAATTGAGAACGGAGAGCGCTGGTGGAGAAAAGGGCAGGAAAGAAAATGCGCAGTCCGCCTGAACTGGTAACTGGTGCTGAGGACCGGAGTACGTTGACCGGAGTGTAATCCCCAATGGACCGATTGCTGCTAGGGTTGTCTAATTTGCTAGATAACGATGAGATATGCGCGCATTACATTTTTCTCCTAGTTGATGCAGGATTTCAAATATATATTTAAATGATATGGTCCGTGTATATCATCTTTAAGAGCATCTTCAGAAATAGCTCCCTACTTGAGAGCTCTTACTTAGAAAGCTAATGACATGTGGGTCTACCTCTATTTTCCGGGATCTTACTTTTCCACATTCAACTTCAGCAAAATTCTCTACTTCACAACTCCTATTTTTATCATGATAGTTGGGACCCACATGTAAGTGTCTCGTCTCTCTTTTTACTTTTGTGACGTGGGGCTCATTCATCACGAACATCTCTCTTCTTGCTTTCTCTCTTCTCTCTATCCTTTCAGCCATGAGCACTACGGCAGTTGGGCGACCATCTGTTGATCCTCCCCTGATGAGCCTAGAGGCAAGGCTGGCGACTAGAGATGGCAATTCTATCCGCAGGTACAGGTACCAGCGGTTTTCGTACCCGATGCTTAAATGTATGAGCATGAATTTTTTACGGCAGGTATAGGTACTGTTATGGATTCTGACTCGCGAGCAGATCATGGGTAAATATTCTTACTCGTGGGTACCCGTTGAGTTACCTAAAATCTAAAAGCCCTGGTACATTTGGTGCGGCCTATCAAAAAACCCTATCTCCCTAGTCCCATGCCTACCTTATCCACTCAACCTCACCTCCTCCTCCACATCTGACCGCATAGACCACCCACCCACGCCTCTACTCACCAGTGGGCCGCCACCCACAGGCCGCGCCACAGCCAACCGCCAGCCATAGCCGCAACTGTGCTGGCCCCTCTGCTACTCTAGACCTCGGTGCTGCCTGCCCCTCCACCCCTTCTCCTCGAGGCCAGCAACCACCACCCGCCACCTACAGCCATCTGCCCATTGGCGACAGCCTGCTTGCTGGCACAAGTGGCCACACCAAGGTCTGTGCATCTACAGCAAGTTGGAGAGGAGAGGCATCAGTTGCATAGTTCGAGCTCGCACGGGATCTGGCAGCCGATGCTCGGGCAAGTTCCGGTGGTGTGGGAGTGCGTGTGGGGAAAAAGGGAAACCGAAAAAAATAGAAAAGTAGGAGCCTTCCTACCCATCCATATTAATTGGAGAAGGGCCCCTTTTGAGATATAGCAGGGATCTCCTTGAATAAGAATCCAAGTATAAGAATCTGAGTATAAGAATACGAGTAGGGGCTGATAGAACCTGATAGGGTTTGCTCCAGATCTTTCGATGAGAGTTAGGGATAACTGGACTTTGGTTGGATTCGACATTGGCTATCTGACTACAACTACCATAAGGGAGCTGCGCCTTAGCAACTCTGAATGTGATATGCCAAGAACACCTCTGAACTTGCTAACAACCAAAAACAAGCAAGAACAAGATGAACCAGTAAATTTTCTCACAGAATTAAGCAAAGGGCTGAATCTGAATCACTATTGGGAAGTCTGTACTATTGATACAGGGGACTGGGAGCTGAGGTTCAGAAAGTCCTGGTCTTTGGCGTGATTTATGAGTGTTTGGAGAAAGCCAGCTGCTAGAATAAAGATCAGAGGTGACAAAAGGTCCCCTTATCTGACTCCCATTTTGCAATGGAATGTCTTTCCAGGAACTCCGTTCAACAGAACTGAAGAGATTCCAAAGTTAAAGATGCATTTCATCCATTTAAGCCAAAGAACCCCAAAGCCTCTTGCCTTCATTAAGGCTAGCATTGTCTCATGCTCCATTCTATCAAAAGCCTTTTCAAAGTCTAACTTTAGGATGACTATCTCTTTCTTGGATTGGTGACAGAGCTGCAGGTATTCTAGAGTCCAAGTCGAACAGTCTTGGTTGGTCCTTGTTTTGATAAAACCATGTTGGTTTTTGTGAATGATACTCATTACCTTTTTTCTTCTGTTTGCTCGTAATTTTGTAAGAAACTTGATGGAGCAATTCAGTAAAGAGATTGGTTTATAATCATCTGTTCTAGATGGGTTGTCAATCTTTGGGATGAGGGTACTGTATGACATATTTATACTTTGTAAGCAATGGTCTCCTTATTGAAAGGAATCACATAGGGCATAGAAATCATTAGCTATAATTGGCCATCACTTTTTTAAAAACTCATTGTTGAAACCATCAGGGTCTGGTGACTTGTCAGAGAGCAGGGCTTTGACCACATTGTCAATCTCCTCGTAAGTGAAGGGTATTTCTGACAAGTCTAAGTCTTCTGCTACCTGAATGAGGTCATCAATGTTTTGAGGGACCAATTCTCATTTGAGGTGTCAAATCTGTCTTTTTATGTTTTCCAGAGCCTTTGCATTATGATTGTAGTATGTATTATAAATACAAATTTGATTGCATGTTTTTAATTGAAGGTTAAACGTTAGAAAGTTTGATGGCACAGAACCGTAAGGTCATTAGATTAAAATAATGGGCTGCAATAATATTTAATGGTTCCTTTCTGCTCACCGTTAATTCTCATGTATGTGAATATTAAGCTATTTAATAAAATATTATTTCAATGATCATCCACATAAAGAATGTCACGATAATCATGAACTTGACGGTGTCTGAATTCATGCAAAAGAGTAATGCCTAATGCTGACAACATTTCTTACAAGCATAGCTTATTAAGATTGACCTGCGAAGGAGTAGTATGACCTCATATCATAATTTCTGATAATTAATGAAAACTAATGATGCAGTCAAATAAAGACTAAATGAATGGAAGTAGCTAGAATAGTACATGGTGTCGGAACAATCACTACGGGAAACGGCTACTTTACCGAGTGTCAATAACACTCGGCAAAACTCCAAAAACACTCGGCAAAGGTTTTGCTGAGTGTTGCACTCGGCAAAGGGCACACGGAAGAGAAAATGCCGGCAAAGGGGACTTTGCCGAGTGCATTTCGTCGGGCACTCGGCAAAGCCTTTGCCGAGCGCAAAGTCCCGTACTCGGCAAAATTTAAACGCCATGACGATAACGGACGATTTGCCGAGTGCCAGAGCTCCGGCTCTCAGCAAAGATTACAACTTTGCCGAGTGCTAGGGCTCTGGCACTCGGCAAAGTATCTTTGCCGAGTGCCAGAGCCCTGGCACTCGGCAAATATTACTTCTTTGCCAAGTGCCAGGATTCTAGCACTCGGCAAAGATTCTTCATACCAGATTCTGCCGAGTGCAAACACTAGGCAAAGTGACCAGAATTATCTATTTTAATCTATTTTTTCTATTTTATCCACACATATATATCAGAAAAACATATATCATCACAAAGACCACCAACATCACATCTATATCACAAACATCACATCTATATTACAAACACAATCGATTCACATACATATCCCAAATCGGTTCACAAACATATTATCATTACAGACCACAAATATGCATGTCTCGCAATATAGTCTATATAATCATGAGATGTCAAAAAATATGAGAAGTCTACAGAAACAGGATAAGTGACAAAAATCATCATCAAGACCTCCAACCCGGCTGAGTTGGAGAAACATGAGGGTCATTTGAGGCCGCTGATTGATTCTGCAAAGAGGAGAAGCGATCGCATGTGTGAGATAAGATAAATGAAGGTTAGACATGGCTAAAACTTATCCATACTCACAGGAGTAGAAAACTCAGCAGGAGGTCGAGGTGAAGCGAACAATGAAGGTGGTGGAGCTACACCCGCTGCGGCACCAAGAGTCTGCATGTAGGCAAACATATCCCTCATCCTGTGCTCGTTCTCGACACGTAGCCTCCTCTCTTCTTCTAATTGGGCCTGCAAAATTTTCACTCCAATGTTATGATAATACAAAGAAATGGTATACAATAATCAATGAACGACGAATAAAGAAGGAATGACCTGAAGTGCCTGTATCCGGTACTGTGAAGTGTCTTGCCGAGGTCGTATGCCTAGGCTCGCACGCGTGCTCCTTGCTCTAATCTGAGATAGAGTAGGAGTAGAGGACGAGTCGATTGCGCCATCGGCAATCCAATGCCGCCCATGATTCTTACCTCCTTCAACCCTCATGACGACTTCTCCGTCAAGGTCCTCGGTGGCCGGATCAAACTCTAGACCATGGACCTCCCTTGCCATCGTTGTGTATGCAATGAGGCGGGCATGGACCATCGGGTTGCTGTATGCCTCGGGCCCATCCTCCGGATTGTAGTTGACATCAGACGTCGCCTTGCCCTTGTGGGACATAGCATATGCCTTCAAGAGGGAGCAAGGCTGGCCACCATGTGACGACGACCGCAAGAAAACAAGCAAGACGATTAGAAATCATGCATAATTGAGTGTTACATTAAATAAATTCATTTGCGTACCCATACTTCTACGTATCCGCTGAGGCTGCGACTACCTTGATGGTGTGTTGCACCTGGCATCATCAAATGCCGCTCCCGACAAGCGTTGTGCGACTCCTCCCACTCGTCGAAGCACCACTTGTGCACCATCTGTCGCCAGCACTCTTGATGCCCGAGGCACCAATAAGGAGTCATCTACAGGGCATCAAGTATTTGACATATTAGAAGATGAAATTAAGCATGATTAATGTAAAAAAGAATGCATATTAATTTTCTTTATTTACCTGCAAGTACTGCTCCTCAGTCAAAGACATGGTTCTTGCTTCCGTTTTGGTGACCTTCTCTCCAAGAACGGTGGCGTGAAAACTAATAATGGCCTGGATACGCACCTCATAGTGCATATCCACGACTCGTTTCTTACAGACTTTGGTAGCCACCACATCAGCTTTGTCCTCAAATCCATCCTCACATCTGAAGAAATCCTGCATGCAAACATGATGTATACCATTCATTTTTTTAAGAATGTGAAATGAATGCAATGTATTTAGGACTTACCCAGAGCTCTTGTTTCACCCGCTCCGCCTTGTTGTTGAATACCCTGCCATCCTGATCTTCAGCATCGGAGGCGGCGGCGTAGTGGTCGAACGTATAGGCCGGCTCCGTCACTCCACCGTACTCAACTAGGCCAGGGAAGTGTTCCCTGCACAGAAGACCGAGGATGCCATTGACGAAGCGTTTGTGAGCAGCACCTGCATTCTGCACAATCGTCCAAGACCTGCACAAATGATTAAGACCTCTTAATAGTTTCAACTTTGAATTTGAACATATAACATGAAGAAGAAATGAAAATATGAAAATTTACTTACTTTTCCCCTTCGGGTCGAATCGACGGGCGCCTCTCACGAGGTATCGGACGCTTAGGGAGACTGGCGGGACCTGTACATGTGATTAAGAAAAATTATTAGTTTTAACTTTAAATTTGAACATATAACATAAAGAAGCAATGAAAACATATAAAGGTTCTTACCTCGCAAGTAGACGCTCGATGAACTAGAGGCACCAGAACCAGAGGCGGTCTGCTGCGCCTCGTCCTCCTCCTGCACCTCCTCGTCCTCCTCCTACGCCACATGCACCTCCTCCTCTATGTCGTCTTGCTGCCCCACATGCGCCTCCTCCTCCTCCGCCTCCTGCGGGGGCACCTGCATCATCCCCCTCCTCCTCCCCCTCCTCCTCTCAGACAACCCAGATGTAGTTGACCTAGCCCTCTAGTAAAGCGACCTAACGCTCCTCAACCCACTGCCTACCATCTTTGTTCAATCACCTGCAATTAAGAAGAGTAAAGTAATAAGTACAGATAAACAAGACGTACTTAGAAAGAGATGCAAAATAAATTAAACATAAATGCATAATAATATAGTATTACATTGATTAAAAATAATCTTCATAATCGGGATTAGCTGGATCATAAGTCTCATCATCACTATCAATCAAATCATAATCAACAGTATCCAAAGGATCAACGTCGTCATTGGCATTGCCTAAATATAATCGTTCTAGCATTTGTAAGTCTTTCGCATTTTGGACCTCATCCTCCTCCTCATCAACAACCGTTTCAACATCCATTCTGTCCGCTTCGGTTAAGTCTACCTTAAATCGCCCTTCTAGCCCCTCTTCTTGAAAGCACTCTCCGTCATATGTGTTTGGGTCTAAGTTGTAGTCTTCATCGTTTGGAACAGGTACTTTACCGTGCGGTGATACTTTGTGCACAACATACCAACCCTTAAGATGCTCTTTGGTTTGGCACGCATATGGGAGATAATAAACTTGTATGGCCTGTTGGGCCACAATATAGACATCATCTCCAGGGAAGACGGAATCCTGTCGAATTTTCACTAGCCCAAGATTAGAATATGTCCGTCTCGTTACTTCAGGATCAAACCAGAAAACTGATTTCGTATATTTGTTCAATTCTTCCATAATACTCGATCCCATCAAGGCCAGGAGTAAAAACTCCAGTATTTGTGGTCTTTCAATTGGGTCGACTTGCCTCGTAGCTTGCTGTACAAAAACGATATCCATTCACGTCATAAACAGAATATGACCTAACCCTAAGGGCAAAGCCATCGGCAACCTGTCTCAACTCAGCATTCATCGTATGGCCCTGCATGTTCAAGCACGATAGATCATTTTATTATTCGCATATGGGAGCAACTTCGAATGACAAAGTAGGTACAAGCTAGATTGGACGGTTACCTGCTGTTTGAACCAAGAAATGAAATCGGGCAATCCATTTCCAGCACCCTGGCTAAGAAGGGTATCATATTCCTGTTGGGTAGGTTCCCTTGATCGACGCCAGAATTCATGAATAAATTGCTTCATGTACGGCACCACCTCATCAAGGTTGGTCAACACATATAGCATTATCTGGCACCACTCTTGATATGTCAATGTCTTGGTGGTCGAACCACTTGCACTTCCGAGTTGCCCTCGGAAAAGGCTGAGGTTCGATTCATTTTCACTAGCATTGTAATGAGGGGGTGGATTGTGCACACTAGGGAGGTTGTCATCATAGTATGTTGTTGTGAAGTTCGACACCTCCTCCAGAATGTATGCCTCTGCAATGGAGGCCTCGATTTTACATTTATTTCCACATTTCTTCCGAAGAACCTTTAGAGACCTCTCGATTGGATAGCACCAACGACCCTGAACGGGCCCCCCCATTCGTGCCTCATACGGGAGGTGCAATATCATATGCTCCATCGGATTGAAGAAGCCGGGTGGAAAGATCTTCTCCAACTTACAGAGCAACACCGGTGCAATTTTCTCCAAGTCTGCAACCACGGTCCGAGATAACTCCTTGGCACAAAGCTGGTGGAAGAAATAGCTCAACTCTGCAAGCACTAGCCAGACATGCTCAGGGACATAGCCTCGAACCATCGCCGGAAGAAGCCGCTCAATCCATATGTGGTAGTCATGACTCTTCATCCCTAAGACTCGCATAGTAGATAAGTTGACCCCCCTACTCAGATTAGCTGCATACCCATCAGGAAACATCAACCTCTTGATCCATTCTAGTACTTCCCTCCTTTGGGGCTTGCTCAATACGAAATCGGCCGTAGGCCTTCTCCATATCTTTCCGCGACCAGGAGGCTTCATCTCTAGGTTTGGTCTATCGCATAACGTTGCTAAATCCACTCTAGCCTTAACATTGTCCTTTGTCTTACCGGGGATGTCCATGATTCTTGCCCAAAGCGCCTCAGCGACATTCTTTTCAGTGTGCATCACATCAATATTGTGTGGAAGGAGAAGATCATCATAATAGGGGAGCCGAGTCAAGCCTGACTTATGAGTCCACATATATTGCTGGCTATATCCCACAAAGCCACCTTCTGGATTCACCATGAGGCCATCTATCTGCTGACGAACTGCGGCACTAGTCTTCATAGGAGGTGCAAGGTCTGTCACTACGACACCTTTCGTAAAGTTTTTGATGTCTCGTCTGAATGCATGATCAAGAGGAAGGAATTGCCAATGTTTATCGAACGCCGAATACTTGCCACCCTTCTGCAACCAAATGAACCTAAGACCTTCCTTGCATACTGGGCATGGATACTTCCCGTGAACACACCAGGCGCTGAATATCCCATACGCCAACGGGTCATGAAGGGAGCATTGGTACCAGACATGCATTTTGAAGTTTGTCTTTGTAGCCCGGTCATATGTCTATACTCCTTCCTCCCAAGCACGGACCAATTCATCAATTAGAGGCTCCATGAACAGACCCATATTATTCCTCGGGTGTCCAGGAATAATCAACGACAACAATATGTTCTGTCTTTGAAAGCATACGCCTGGGGGGAGATTGAGGGGGATAACGAATATTGGCCAACATGTGTATGTTGCAGCCATCATAATTTGTTGCCAGCGCAACACGTACATTACGAGACTCTCTGGCTTTCTCATGATGAATGCTATCAAAGTGGGTCCATGCTTCACCATCGGACGCATGTACCATCTTATCAGGATTGTATCATTTTCCATTTTTGTGCCATGTCATCTATTTTGCGTATTCCTCTATCATGTATAACCGCTGGATCCTCGGTATGAATGAAAGGTGACATAGGATTGTCACGGGGATGTCAAGCTGCCTCTTGTGCCCATCACCAGAGTCTACCTCCATGAACCTAGAGGATTTACACCTTGGACAATACTTTGATTCTGCGTATTCTTTCCTAAACAGGACGCACCCCTTTGGACAAGCATGTATCTAGTCATACGGCATCTTGAGTGCAGAAGAAGTTTCTATGCCTCGTACATGCTCTTTGGAAGAATGTGACCCTCCGGAAGTAGGCTGCCAATAACTGTCAACATACCATCGAAGGCGTCTCGGCTCAGGCTATACTGCGACTTTAACGCCATTATACGTCCAATGGCATTCAATTGAGAAACCTTTGTCTATCCGTGAAGGGGTTTCTGTGCCGCGGCAAACATATCGTAGAACACCTTTGCAGTTGCCTCTGGCTCCTGCTCCGTATGTCCTTCAACAAATTGTGCCTCGTGATAGTCATGTAACATTTCCGTTCCCCCGGCATCGGCATCATAATCCTCGACACGTTGCCTCACCACCTCCTCTCTCATACGATCGGCTTCACCATGGAAGACCCACTGGGTATAGCCTGCCGTAAATCCATTCAAACAAAGATGTTCCCCCATGACCTTCTTCGTTTATCTTTTCCTGTTTGCACATTTGCTGCATGGATAGAAAATTCTACTCGCTCCTTTAGCAGCTTCGCCAAACACCCGTTTCAAGAAAGACTCGGTCTTGTTGATCCACTCATCGGTGACTTGACCCCGACTTAAGCGGCCAGTGTACATCCACTCACGGTCTTCCATCCTCTAACATATGCATTGGAAAGTAATATCAATTTCATATGACAAAAGTTTTCATCAAAATGCCATGACACACTCTCTAGCATTTTCTATATCACAATGCATTCACACTCTTTAGCCTTTTGTGTATCACAATGTCACCACACACTCTCTAGTCATTTTTGTTTTAAATGTAATCACACACTTTCTATTATATTAGGTTTGCATCGAAAAAGAAAAAAAGGGTCACGCAGCCTCCACCACCTTAGCTTACATATATGGATCATATAGGGATAGGGGTGTATCATTGAGTGATGGTGATGTAAATACCCCTGCAATAATCGGTGCCATCTGGACACAATCGAGGCACTGCTCCTTGGGTCTAAAAACATGATAAGCCAAGCCAACTTCTTATATCCTATAAGATGACTAAGGGGTGTTTGGACGTGCTCAAATTTAGCCCTAGTTATATTATTGATTGTATAAATAAATTCTAGTAAAATAGTGGTAGAAGCTATATCTAATGGCCGTGTCAATGTCAGAAACATGAAGTGTTGTAACAGATCGAGCAGTAGTAGGTTGTAACTATCATTTCAGTTTGCGCCATGTGCCTATACATCCATTTGGGACCGAAGCATTGCCCATATAGCCATGGCTGCATTAACAACTAAAATTTCCTAGTTTATTCTCGCAAATACCATAGCGAACATATTCGAGTTTCAGGAATTGACAGCCAATATTCCATTCTTGGGCAGATTGATAGTAATACAGATGCGCTAGTTGATTTTGAAGAATTTGTTGTAGCACTACACGTGCATCAGCTGGTGGAACATGAACGGATGCAGTACCTGCGACGGCGAGGGCGCGGCCGGTGGCGGGGGTGGGGGCGCGGGCCGGCGGCGCGGCCGGCGGCGGGGGCGGGGGCGCGGGCCGGGGGCGCGGCCGGCGGCGGGGGCGGGGAGCCGGTGGGGTCGGGGGCGGGGCGGCGTGAGAGTGAAACGTACTGTGTGGATAAGATGGAGGGAGCCGGCCGCGGTTACATATTCAAAACCTTTGCTGAGTGCCAGATCTTGGGCACTTGGCAAAGGCCCCTCTTTGCCGAGTGCCGGATCAGCGGCACTCGGCAAATCAGATTTTTCAAACCCATTTTGTCAATTTATTGAATTTCTTGTATTTATTGAAATTTGAACTACAAGTCACACGAATAATGGAAAACAATGAATGAAAAAATGATATTCACATTATTGAAGGATGCGTTGAGACCTTATCGAGAAAAAATAAAAAAATTTAAACTTGTTGTCCACGAAACATGATGACGAACTTCTTGTCCAGTTGTTTTTAAAATGTATAAAAAGCAAATATGGTCCAAAAATTATGAAACTTGTTGAGATATAATGATATCACATGGGGAAGTTGTGATAAAAATCTGACGAGGTTTCGTGAAAGTTATAACATACGATGCTTACAAATTGAAAGTTCTCTAAAGCGATGTATGATTTTATGTGAAATCCGATTAGGTGTTAAGCATCGTAGATGTCAAACTTTCACGAAATCTTATACAAATTTTATCACAGTGTCCTCACATGATAACATAATATCTCGACAAGTTTCATAATTTTCCGACCAAATTTGCCTTTTATACAATTTAAACACGACTTGAACACAATTTAGTCGCCATGTTTCATGAATAGTAGGTTTGAAATTTCTGGTCCTTTCTTCGATAAGGCCTCAAAGCATGCTTATTAACATGAATAATAATTTTTCATTCGTTTTTCTCACTATTCGAATGACCACGCAGTTCAAATTTGAATTATTCAAGAAATTCAATAAAATGAAATAAATTGTCAAAATATAGCAAACACTTCGATAAATGAACCTAAATTACATATCTTGTTGAGAAGAATGTAGGATGGCAATAGAAAAAATTTTAGACAAAATAAAGAAAAAAATATATATATTTTGCCGAGTGTCTTGCATAGGCACTCGGCAAAACTCCTCTTCGCCGAGTGTCTTGGACTAGGCACTCGGCAAAGACTCACCCCGTTAACTCCCGTTACGTCCTGGCGCGCGTTTGCCGAGTGTCATCCTTTGCCGAGTGCTCGACACTCGGCAAAAAATTCGTTGCCGAGTGTTTTTGTTTGCCGAGTGACTGATATTTTGCACTCGGCAAAGTTCTGGACACTCGGCAAAGTCCTCGTTTCCGGTAGTGAATATTATGCATGGGAGAGAAAAAAAAAGATTGCTTTTTCCTCAGGATCTGTTTTCAGTTTGTTTTTGAAAGATATATATACAGTTGAAGATTAGATAGCTAGCCAGCATAAGATTAAAAGGTGTACTGTGACTCATCATCTTCTTGACTTACAACGATCATCGAAGTGTGAGACTACACTCAAGTGTAATCATCTGAGGTGATATATCAATGTATGCTCCTTCATTACAGACAGCACAACTAAATATTCAGGAAAGCTCCATCTTTTTTGGCCAACATTGCAGATAAACTATTTGCTAGCTCACAATTGGATCCTTCGTGCATGTTCCTTCGTTCCCATGCTCTTGAGCTTGTGCAGCCTTATTGGATTATATTGTATGCAGCTCCATCACCCTACACTGGAGAGGGAGTAAAGCCTCATATCAAGCCATGCGACGTCACCATGCTGAACCTGCTTCCCCTTTCCCTTTCGACCTTTTGCACAGACCCCCAATGGAGTTGCTTGGATATCGTGGTTTTGGTCTTAATGCAGTGCACTGCTAAAATAATTGCAGCATCAGGTATTGCCACATTTGCATAAATATTGTGCGTGCTAAGTATTTCTATCAATTTTAACATAGAATAGTTGCAAATCCATACTATAAGCTAGAGGTTTGCAACTACCCTAATGGAAGGAGAGGCGATGGAGGACGATGATGAGGAGATGCAATGACCTTGTGCGTTAGATGTGGAGGAAAGAGTGTGAGAGGAGAAGGAGATAACAATATTACGTGTGGGGCCTTCCATAAAAGGAAACTTCTAGAGGCAAAATGGTATTTTCTCAGTATTCCAGCCACCCATTAGCTCATGTACCCAAACAAGACATGTCTAGCTTTAGCCTATCCAAACAGGATCTTCGTCCACCATTTGTTGCCTCGAGGTGTGCTCCAAGTACTTAAGAATCATAAATTTTTTTCTTAATGCTTGTGATATTTTATCCCATCTGCACCCAAACTTCAGGAAGCTAAAATTTAAGTTACATTGAAAAAACCCACCTACAAGCTAGAGGTTTGCAACTACCCTAATGCAAGTCAATGATTTTAGTCTAACATGGTAACAAATAAATTAAAGTTGTATATATTTTTTTAAATACCTCTATGCGCGATTTGGTTTGTCCTTAATATAATCTTGCGAAAAAACTTTTCTGATATTTGGTTCATTCATTGTAAAGACATTACTAGATTTTGGATGCAACCACCGCTATCCTAGATCATTGTCCTGCTTGGACGAGTTCCCACACAATTATTCATGCATGAAGTAACTCTAGCACCTACTTACGGTGTAGGATGAATTGTATGACTGGAGGTCAGATGACAATTATATAAGCGGGTCAAGGGGCAATCCGAAAATACATAAAAACTTGCAAGTGTTAGATGCACATGGTTTTTTTTGTAATTTTCAAAAAATCCCTGTAGCACTTTGTCCCTTAGAAATTGCAAACCAATTTGATTCTAGTAAGGTGTTCTTGACATTTGTATCACCGAATTCTACCATTTTTTTTGAGTTGTTTTGCATTAGGAGATCCTGGCAAAAGAATTAATAATATTTTCTTTATTGTCTCGTGTCTACGGCACTGGAGAAAAATACCAACATTTAGTTTTACAATACTAATGTTTCGTTTGGTGGGGCTTCTAGTCCTAATGGGGTTTCAACCTCTAGAAAATCTTTACACATTGTATCAAAAGTTGATGCCTGCAATGAACTGAAGCTGAAGAAGAAAGCTAGCTTATTTTTTATTTGCTTCAACGACTCTCAGGAAACGAAGCCCTACCAAACAAAGCGTAATTAACCAATAACCATACAACCATGCATATAGACACATTTTTTAGTTATGTAATTCTTTTTTTAAAACCTATTTATAAAATTCTTTGTCCGATTGTGGTATTATAGCAAAAAACTTGACCTCCTGACACTGCGACGTGTTTCTCCGTATTCAAAAGAGCATGTTTGTTGTTACATGTGCCGTGCTCTCGTAAATTTCACGATCGATGGCACAGGACAATCAGCAACTAAAGAGTGAGCCCTCCAAGAACAACGAGCACTACAACGTCCTCCCACAGACTCTGAAGGTGCATGGCTCCTGTAGTCACATCACTAACAGGGCCGTGGCAGTGGGAACAGGTTGGTGTCTCCGTTAATTTTCACAGCACGGCTGCGCTTGCTGCTGCGTGGGAACAGGTTGCGAGGCCGCCAGACGAGGGATCTAATCTGAGCGAGTTGGTGGGGAGCACGACGGACGGTAGAATGGAAACGGATCCGAAATCTGATTCGGATAGTATTTTTAACATATTTTAACTCGAATACGGATACGAATTTGGATGTTCTCAAATACGAATGCAAAATGGATATCTTGGATTCGGATTCGATTAATATTTAGCTATTTTCTTTATTGATAGTTTTAGAATATAAAATTATTATATATGTACAAACTAAAGTATGAAAATATAACAAAGATAGCTTGTCAAAAATAGCTTATTTATCAACAAATATTTTAATAAATAAATAAATATATAAAAAATAAAACTAGAAATAAAAATATATTTTCAATAAATATATAAATATTTTTAATTAATATATAATAAAAATTATAAAAATAATTTCACCCATAAATACATAAAACAAGAATATGTACGAGTAAACTTAATCTTCTTATAACTTTATTATAAAAATTAATAATATTGGTTATGAAAAATAAATATGAATTTTTAAATAGTTATACTATATTGTCGAATACGGATGTGGAATTGGATAGAGAAAAATAATGAAAATCAGATTTGGATGTATCCACTTTACTACTATATTAAATTCGAATACGGATACGGATATCCATATAGGTGTTTAAGCGGATACGGATATTGGATATTTTGAATACCCATATTCACATTCCCATCCCTAGATAGCCAAATACAGTAAAACGGGGTGGTGTGAGTGTGCGCCACCACTTGGCCATTGTTCTATGCCCGGCACAAGGACGGGCCTCTCTTTTTGAATTCTCGAGATATTCGGAGATCTTCTGAATGCTAAAATGAGTGTGTTTCGCAAACCGAACATAGCTGGTAAGGTTTTTATTCAACCTATCTACCTGAGTTTGAGTTCTCGACTCATTATGAGTGCTCGTATTTTTCTAAATTTATTTTAGAATTTAACCGGCGTTATTTCCAGTGACAGGTGACGTGCCCATCAACAGTGACACGCTTATGGTGACTTCGTCAATCTAAATGATCTGCCCGATCAGTCTCTCGAAGGTGCTTACAAGTTAGAGTTGCGTGTGCGTTTTATATGAGTTAGTATTGGAGGTGCTCATATAGATAGTTTTATAGATATGAGTGTGTGTGCGTATATGCAAGCGTCTGTATCCCTACTGTGTTTTAGAAAAATTGAAAATTAAGTATGTTTATAAGAGAAAATAAAAACGTGAATCACTATGCACATCTCGTTGAAACAATTTTAATATGCTCGCATTCATTGGAGCTCCAATCAGTTTTTGGATTGCTGCTGTAGTCGCATCGATTTCTGGATTTTTTTTACATTGCTTTTTAATCATCAACTTTAGTTGTATTCCTATTAATTTTTTATGGTCCATATTAATTACCAGTAGATGGTAGTATTCCAGAATCCAGATTCACGACAGGCAATCTGCTTTCCTCCGTTGCGATCTGCGGAGCAATCAAGGTCCTGAAATCTCCGCAATTTTTTATAGAAACAAACCCTCCGCCGATCGCCCATCCTTGGAAGCCAAATCTGGGCAGAGGCTAAGCTTTCCACCCAACCAACCCAACCAAGCGTCGCTTGGCAGGCAGAGCCAGCATCCGGCACGAAGCAGAGCCCAGAGCCGCCTCCTCCGTGTCCAAGAAACACACCCGCGCACCAAGCAAAGGCGCACTCGCGTAGAAAACACAATGGAAACGCGCGCCACCTTTCTCCTCATCTCTCTCCTCCTGGTGTCCTGCCACGCCCCGGCGCCGGCGCTCGCGCTGCCGCCGCGCCCGCCGGTGCGCTGCGGCGGCGGCGGCGACTGCGTTCTCTCCAACGCCTACGGCGCGTGGTCCAGCGACCGCGCCGACTGCCCCGTGTCGGCCGTCGCGTACCCGGCGTCGGAGCGCGAGGTGGTCGCGGCCGTGGCGCGCGCCAGCGCCGCCGGCGCCCGCGTCAAGGTCGTCAGCGGCTTCGCGCACACCATCCCCAAGCTCGCCTGCCCGGGCGGCGGCGGGAACGCCAGCACCCTGCTCATCAGCACGGCGAGGCTTGCTGGCGTGGAGGTGGACGCCGCGGCGCGGACAGTGACCGCGGACGCCGGCGCGCCGCTTCGGGCCGTCATCGACGCGGCGGAGGCGAAAGGGCTCAGCCTCGCGGCGGCGCCCTACTGGGAGGGCGTCAGCATGGGCGGGCTGGTGAGCACGGGGTCCCACGGCAGCTCGTGGTGGGGGCGCGGCGGCGCCGTGCACGACCACGTGGTGGGGCTCAGGCTCGTCGCGCCCGCCGGGGAGGCCGACGGCTGGGCCACCGTCCTGCCGCTGCGCATGGGCGACGAGCTCTTCCCCGCCGCGCTCGTCTCCCTCGGGTTGCTTGGGGTCGTCACCAAGGTTAGTAGCGATCAAAATGTCACCATCACCATATCTTACGGATTCCTGCAAACCATGTCTGTTTCCTCCCCGAACAAAAGGGACATGTTTTATTTCGAATTCAAAATAGTCTGCGTTATTCTTTTCATATTTTGACCTGTTTGAGCAGATAGGCGCAATTTAACACCAGTAGAAAGCAGATAATGTTTTTAAATTTTTAATTATCATTACTGAATAAGTATTACTTGAAGACAACTTAAACAAAACATAAAGAGTTTAAAATTTAAATTATATTATTATAAACGGGTCCATAATAAGAACAATATTCGTAAACTACAGAAGGAAATTATCAACGTCCAACGCAATAAATTGCAAAACAAGATGAGCCGAGCAAAACGAAAATCAGTTTGCATATCCCTCCATGATTAATAAGTATTGTGATATTTTTCTGTTCTGCATGAAAATGATATATGCGAAAGCATATAAAAACAAAAGGTATCTACTTTTAGCAACTCATATTACACAAAATTGATGGGCTTAACAAATATTTTATCCTGTTACCTTACAAATGAGCTGTGTGGTCGCTCAAAATTAAGTGCAGCAAATGCACATGCCACATTGTCGTTGGGCGCCCTAATTTGAGGCAACTGGAATTAGTGTCTGGCCAAGAAAAGTGTTCAAAACAGTTGGGAACCAATCCGTTCCTGGCACTTCCAATAAATTTTCATCTGCCTCATATCGGTCTGATGAACCTGCTGATTGGTTACTTCAGTTGATGGATCTACAGTAGACAGTAGTACCGCCTTGAGTCACAATTTGCAATGTCCGCTGAAACTTGTAAAATTTTAATAATCAAACAATTTTAGGAATATTTATCGGATCTGTAAATATATTCTAGTGGAACATATTCGTCAAAGTTGCAAACTGGAGACTAGAGGAGCATGATGTTGCCAGTTATCATATTTGATTACTGGTCGAAATAACATTTGACGGCTATGCCAAACTCTTAATCCACCTATGTTTAGTGACAAATGGAGTAAAAACTTGTCGACTATAGCTTTGCTTGTTTGAGATGGCAGAAGGCCCTCTACCTTTTTCTGTCCAAAGGAAGGCGCCAACAACCTGGTGCAAATTTACTTTAGCTAATCACCTTAAACGAAATCAATAAAATTTGATACTTTTCTTTTTTGACATAACACTAAATTTATGCCCAACTTACAAATTCTGAAATTACCAAAGTCAAGGCGTCATTAACAATCCACTATAAACAAGTGAGGAAAAATCGAAAAAAATAAAGTGAGGGAAAACAAAATACCAACGTATGCTTGCCTGTAGACTGTAGTTCCTTTATTCGATCCGGGACTCTGCCTGCGTTCCACACACGGAGCAATAGGAGGAAAAGGAGGGAATGCTCTGCGCTGATCCCGTTCCATATCCAGGTGTAGACTGTATGAAAGCGGAGTGTGCGCGGCCCCGACAATGGCGCATCCACCCTTACCTTTGCCAGATCTTTACGACGTGTAGGAGATGAAGTATTGTTCTTCAATGATGGGAAATTTTTAGTTCCCCCATCGAACTAAAGGTCGGCGCACATTATACCAATTCTCCGAATTCGTCCTTTTCCAGGCCATTGGGTTATGGGACAAATTATAGTTTGCACTAGTCATCTGGAACTAATACTAGCATTTGTACACCAAGCAAGCTAACTAAATATATCGGTACTCTATTGTTTCATTGTGCAAAGCAAACATATAGGGGTATTTTTAGTGTTTTGTGGTAAACATCAGCTGCTCATCATTCCAGTTTTCTGAATAAGAGACCCCCTGGATACTGCATTAGAACACGGACGGATCCATTTCTGCATCTTGGCAATCTCTCCCCTTATTTTTAACATTTCTGCATCTTAGCAATCTCTCCCCTTATTTTTTAATTGTGGGATGGCGAATCAGAATCCCAAGTTCACGTGATGACTTACCTTCATGCGAAGGAGTTCCCACACGCAATCTGTGTGATGTGTTCCTTGTGATTGTACGAAATATCGCCAATATACATATATACTGTCAGCGCAACGAAATCAATTGTTGAGATTTTCCGTAGGCTGCTAGACCTTAAGTTATGTATATATATATATATAAACTACTTGACCTTAAATTATGCCAATGCCACCAGATAGACATTTATTTTCTTTTCCATTCCTTTGGTACCATGCATCTTGGAGCTGGCATTTAGTTTTCGCTTTCTGAATGTCTGAATGTAAGACGCTTCAGTTTCGTTTTGGGAAATGTTATTGCCTTCAGAAGTGCGTTTGTTTGTTCTTTTTGTGAGACTGACATGGGATTTGCTTTGAGTGCTTCATAAGCCACTGCCTCTGGTAAAAGAATTAGGTAATCTTATATGATCTTCAAAAAAGTAAGTTATCTTCTTTTTTTTTCCTACATGAATCACATGGTGCATAGATATACATTCGCTTCTCTGACTGAACCACTAGACTAATCAAGATAATTACAAAATAGTATTATCGTTCTGTATTTCTAAATGATTGGCTACTTTTGACTTTCTCCAAGGGACAAATCAGTGGCACATGATTCCAGCTCTCTGAATATGATCCTTTAGACTTATATCGAGCCAGTCAGTACAGCTGGAGCTTCATCCCTTTATTAATATCGCCAAACACAATCCGAAATCTAATCCTGATTTGTCGTTGGAGCTGTTCACATGCGCAATCAGTTTTCAGGGTATAACTGCATTTCCTTAAGCACATCTCTTTCTTTTGGGATCTTCAGCCAGTCAGCTAGTATTCAGTTTTTTTTTCTCAACTGTTGAAGCATTGAGCTGTCTTCAATAAAAAAGAAACTAAATACAAAAGGGTTGCAGTTAGCTTTGTAATGTCATAAGCTTCAGATGTGTCATCATCCATGTTCACTCCGAGGTGGTTGCAGATCACGCTGTCACTGGAGCCGAGGTTCAAGCGGAGCATCACCTACGAGTACAGGGACGACTCCACCTTCCAGGACGACTTCACCGCCCACGCGGCGCGCCACGAGTTCGCCGACATCACCTGGTACCCGTCCCAGCACACGGCGGTGTACCGCGTCGACGACCGCGCGCCGCTCAACGCGTCCGGCGACGGCGTGAACGACTTCATCGGCTTCCAGGCCACCCCCATCGTGGCCACCGCCGGCCTCAGGGCGCTGGAGACCTGGCTGGAGCGGTCCAAGAACGTGAGGAGCAAGTGCGCGCTGGCGGCGGCGGAGTCCGCGGCGAAGCGGCTGGTCGGCAACGGGCTGAAGAACAACGGCCTCCTCTTCACGGGGTACCCCGTGGTGGGGTACCAGGGGAAGATGCAGACGTCGGGCTCCTGCGCGCGCTCGCCGGCGGCCGACCTGCTCAGCGCGTGCGGGTGGGACCCCCGTTTCCACGGCATCTTCTTCTACGAGTCCACGGCGATCTTCTCGCCGGCGCGGTTCCGGGACTTCGTGCTCGACGTGAAGCGCCTGCGCGACGCGGCCGGCGCCGAGAGCCTCTGCGGCGTGGACGTGTACAACGGCCTCCTGGTCCGGTTCGTGAAGGCGTCGGCGGCGCACCTGGGGCAGCCGGAGGACTCGGTGGTGGTGGACTTCAACTACTACCGCGCGTCGGACCCGGCAGCGCCGCGGCTGAGCGAGGACGTGTGGGAGGAGGTGGAGCAGCTGGCGTTCGTCAAGCACGGCGCCAGGCCGCACTGGGCCAAGAACCGCCTGGTGGCGTTCGCCGGCGTGCAGGGGAAGTACCCGCGGTGGGGGCAGTTCGCGGCGGCGAAGCGGCGGCTGGACCCGCGGGGGCTGTTCGACAGCCCGTGGTCCGACGAGGTCGTCGGCGGGGTGGAGATGGACAAGGGCGACGGGTGCGCGCTCGACGGCCGGTGCGTGTGCTCGGAGGACAGGCATTGCAGCCCCGGGCAGGGGTACTACTGCCGGCCGGGGCTTGTGTTCACCGAGGCCAGGGTGTGCAGGTACTCGGTGTCGCAGAATCAGTGAAACTTGTCAGTGTGCAACCCTGATCTGATTGATTCTTTGGTGTAGCGATTTACCAAAAGGCTGTCTGCAATGTGCAGTAGTGTGGATAATAACAATACATCTCTGTTTTCACTTTTCAAGCGTACTGTGAGGCATACTTGACCAAACAAACAAAAATTTGTAATACAAAAAAGTACGAAACATGGAAAACAATGTAACACTAAAATAAAAATTTCATAGTTAAATCCTCACCAAATAATAGAAGTTCCTTTCCACATTGTTCTCTTATTTTACTGTATTTGGTCAGTCCTCCTCGAGTGCACCATATGTGATTCTAGAGCATCTCCAGCACCACACTAATAATTTTTTCTCGATAAGGTTTTAATGGATATATCCGAATATAACATTTTGGACTATTGAGGGTGGTGCTTTTGCGGTTTCACAATATTTTACTGAGAGGTGTGATTTCATAATTCTCCAATGAACCCAGCCTAATATCTCATTTGGGGCTGAGGGTGGGGTGGTTGGGGCATGTCATCTCTCTCCTCCTCTAAGGGTGGCCAATAAATAAAACATGACTAGCGGATCCTCCATGAAGCTCCTCTACCTCCCGTCATTCTAGCTCCTTCCAAAATTGATTTATGGATTCTGATTCTCTCGAAGTTGATTTTGAGTTTTTACCCTCTCCCGGCCCATCGATTTCTCTCCAAGTCAATTCCGGTCGCGATATGGATCCTGCGGCAGCACCTCCTAAAAGTTGGGGCAGCTCGAGCTCGGGCGGACTGGATGAGGCACTCAAACGAAGAGGGGGCAACCTGCAGTTGGACTAGCTTGGGTGGAGATGGTGGCCGGCGACGAGCCTAAGGCAGCAGCAAGAGGCCATGCGATGGCATCGGATGAGAGTGACTCATGGCAAAAGTAGCGAGAGGCCAACTGTCATATTCGGGGAGGGGTATACAACCATAATAGAGAGAAGTTGGGGAAATATATTGGGATCAACCAAAATATACTGGGTAAGGATGAGCTGTTAGGGAAGGGAACTGTAGGAACACTTGCTTCCCCAATAGTGGTTGTTCTATTTTGAAAAAGGGACTTGTTAGAGATGTTCTTCGGGCACTTACAATGGTGAAAATTAACCCATCAATGGTGAAAAAGGGACCAGTAACCCCCAGGATATATAAAGGAGGACGGGGTACCTAGATCGGCATAGCAGCCAATAGTCAACTCAATACCCAAGCGCAGATCACAATATGCAATACCCCCAAACAGTATGTAGGGTACTACGCATAACACGTGTTACATTTAAGCACCTGGCTCTTCTATCACGCCTAACACCTCCACGCGTATATGGGACAAAGATCTCATATACGCTATGAGCAACGGGTGAAACAGGACCAGGTTCTTAAACGTAATAGGCAGACTACTTGGGAGATTTATGTGGCTTAAACAAGAGCTCGACATAGCAAATATATTTTTACATCGAATAAATTTCGGTATATTCAATACCAAACATTATGCTATATAATGTTTGCATTGTCTTTTTTCAGGTGACAACTCTCTAGGCCGCTCGACGCGCTATCACGGCTTCGCTAGCTCCCAGGCTTGGGGGCTGGACACCAATAACTACTCAACGTGGCTTCTACGGCTCGCCTAGCTCATAAGCTCAGGGGCTGGATGCCGCAAAACTACTCGGATGCTGACTCATGTGAAGACTGAAAGTGAAAAAGGTAACCCTAGGTTACTGCATGGTTAAAAAATCAGAGGCGGCCTAAGGGTCCTTTCGGATAAGATCTGTTTTGAGTGGTATTCTAACCATCAATTCAGATTCTACAAAATTCTACAACGCATGCCACGTTCTTTTGGATCCTTTTTTCAAATTTGGAATTTGGATTAAGGATCGGGGGCTGCAGGATACGTGTCATCAGCGACTTATTTTTCAAATTTATTTGGGAGATAAAGGAAAAAAGATTCAAGACTAATTGGACCCTCAGCCTTATTCTTCGATTCAACCTAAGACTCGAGAGCTACTCCATATGGAGTGGCGCCCACCGTGGGGCAGATCGACGAGATCATTGGGCGAGCTTCAAGGACCTCATCTTCAAACTACTTCGATTTTGCGAGGACACTCGGCGACCCGCCAACAACTACTTCGACTTCGCGAGGACGCTCGGCGAACCGCCGCCGACTACTTCGATTACTCGTTTCGACTAGAAAACTAGTCAGGAACGAGCTCACACCGTCAATAACTAATCGGAATCGATTCGACTGGTCAGGCTTTATCAACAACCGTCGCGGCTTCATCCATGATCGCTACGGCTTCATCGACAATCACCCATGAATCAAGCTAAGTCACTTATACCTTTTCTGACTTGTTCTTCACAGGATCGGCTACTATTTTGGGTACGCCTCTCGACAGGAATTACCATTGGGGGCTACACCATGATCGACTACTTCTAACATTTCCTGACTAACAGCCCACACGCTTGGTACATCGAGTTTGTAGGGCACCACCCACACGCTTGGTACACTGAGTTGTGTCGGCCTCAGCGCGGCTACACCCTACAAACATGGGTGCTGCAACACGCGCTCTCATCGACTAGTTTATGCCAACGAGCATTCTCTTTGTCGCAATGCTGACTTCTTATTTTTGCATTCGTTGTCTTCTCTGAACGGTCGCTAATCTACTCGGGTAGCACATTCCTTAATCCGTGAAACCTTGACTCTTCTATCACGTCTAACGCCTCTACGTGTATACGGGACAAAGATCTCATACACGCTATGAGCAATGGCTAAAACAGGTCCAGGTGCTTAAACGTAACAGGCGGACTACTTGGGAGACTTACATGGCCTAAACAAGAGCTCGACACATCAAATTTATTTGTACATCGAATAAATTTCTGTATATTCAATACCAAACATTATGCTACAAAATGTTTCATTCTCTTTTTCTAGGTGACAACTCTCCAGGCCGCTCGGCGCGCCATCACGGCTTCGCTAGCTCCTAGTCTCGGGGGCTGGACACCAATAACTACTGGACGTGGCTTCTACAGCTCGCCTAGCTCGTAAGCTCAGGGGCTGGATGCTGCAAAACTAATCGGATGCTGACTCATGTGAAGACTGAAGGCGAAAAAGGTAACTCTAGATCACTGCATGGTTAAAAAACCAGCGGGGACCTAAGGATCCTTTGGGATAAGATCTATTTTGAGAGGTATTTTAACCATCAATTCAGATTCTACAAAATGCTACAACGCATGCAACATTCTTTTGGATCCTTTTTTCCAAATTTGAGATTTGGATTCAAGAATTGGGGGCTGCAGGATACGTGTCATCAACAACTTATTTTTCAAATCTATTTGGAAGATAAAGGAAAGAAGATTCAAGACTAATTGGACCCTCAGGCTGATTCTTCGATTCAACCTAAGGCTCGAGGGTTACTCCATATAGAGTGCGATTTTCATCGCACCTCATACAGAAGATACTTTTTTGAAGACTTGAAATCTACTCGGGCAAGAGCACCATGCAGGCTTGAAGCAGCCAGGAAGGTACTTGGAAGACATATTCAAGGTGGAGTTCTGAAGAACTCGAAGATGACTTCCAAAGTACTCGGAAGCCTATAATACTCGGTTACGAAGCGCTCGGGGGCTTGTCAGAGATAGATCTCCGGGTACCCACAAGGAAGCTACTTGCAAGGAAAGAAGAAGTCTGACTCCTACTAGGATTCCTCTGTATTCTGTAATCCTACTAAGACTCCTACCTTGTAACTGACAAGTAACCCGCCCCCTAGAATATATAAAGGAGGGCTGGGGTACCTAGATCGGCAGAGCAGCCAACAAGGAACTCATCATCCAAGCGTAGGGCGCAATATACAATATCCCTAAATAGGACATACGGTATTATGCATACTGCGGTACGAACCTGTCTAAAGTTTCGTGTTCCCTGCACTTTCAAGTTCCCGATCTTGGCACCACCCTACCTACAATGTACCACCTCGGGGTATCCCTCGGTGGGCTTGGATGTTAAACAACGACACTTGGCCTAGGTTCTGGACAAGTAGGTTAGATAAGGTCGCTGTAACTGCTCTATAATGACATTCACCTCATCTGAGTATGCCTCCCCCATGCCATGGAGGAGAATTTTTTTTATTTTTAACCCTTTTTACTAATATTTTAAAAATAATCCATCCAGGATTTTATTTTCATGGCGTGACTCTTTTGGTCACGCTGTGCCGAGTGGCGCGGCAGGACTACGCTGTCGCGTTCCGAGTGGTGCGGCAGGACTACGCTGTCGCGCTGCTGCATGCGGCGCGATAGCCCTGCCACGCTAGTGGTAGCCAGCATGGCGTTGGTTGGGCCCGAGCTTACCATGCCACCGCATGTGGTGTGACAAGGCTGCCGCGCCAAGCGGGATGGCGCGACAAGCCTGATATAATAGAGGCCCCAGCCTTCTCTCCTCCTTCTCCTTCGCTTCCTTTCTTTCTCCTTGGCCGAGCCCGAGAGCTCCTGCGCTGCCACCGGCCTCAGATCCACCTCAAATCGTCCGATTTTGGGTGGGAAAAGGAGGGGAAATCATTCCCCACCCTTGAGGGAAGGTAATCCCCCTAAAAAATCTCTCTTTTGTTGGTGGATTTGTTAGTTTTTTTTTTTGCATTGATAGGTGACCTAGGGTTAGGATGATAAATTGGAAAAATGTAGATGTAGGTGATAGTTTCTTTGTTTTAGATGTTTGCTTTGGACGAAGCATTCATACTGTCCACAGATTTGATGTGTACAATTAGTTGCATGTATTATCTTTTGTAGTTAATAATGGATTTTAAGTATACATAGTATGGTGTGAATTGTTTTCCGAATGTTAGATTGTCACGTTATGTTCTTTAGCACACTTGTATAGAGTTCTTGAGCACACTTATACTAAATTGTATTGTAATTCCTTTTCTTTTGGAACACCACACGTTTCATGCAAAGTTGGGATATATTTTCTAAAAAGTGGAAATTAGAGACTAATAGTCAAACAAATGAAGTTGTAGTATCCACAAACTTTATCAATTATTCTTTTGCACTTACTTTTCATATCCATTAGTTGCTAATTTTAAAATGTATGTAGGCACGATGAACAACCCATGGGATTGGTCTAAGCAGCTTGGTTATGGACAGTACCCATCCGAGTACGATGGGGATGACCCAGTCCCTCCTACCCTTCCAATACCATTTTGTCGGTGTCCTCCAGGTGGTATTCCGGTGGAAGTGAAGCAATCAATGAATCCTAAAACCGCTTGTAGAGCCTTCTATGTGTGTAAGTGAAAGTCTATGTGCTCTCGTTGCCATTGCTATTTTTTCCAATGGATCGATGGGCCAGATAAGTTTGACCCTAAGATCCAGCTGTTCCCATACAAAGAGTGAAAGACTGAACCGTACAATGAGCTTAGATGGTGGGTGCCTCCACCATCAAATCCCCCCTACCCCCCATGACGAAGGAAGAGAAGCAAGATGTTGCTATAATATGTGTAAAGAATCCTCCCCTGTATCATTGTGGTGTTCGTGCCAAGCTTCATAGACCAAACATTGGTGTGCCTCCTAAGTTGACACCCTTTTTCCGGTGCTCACTAAAGACACATGTGAGTATAGTACAATTTATTGTGTAATGTTTTCATGATGATATTGATTATTTTAGTTTATCATAATATGCCTGTCATTATGTGTCATGCAGGATGGATGGCCGTTGTGTGACTTCAATGAATATATTTATGGTCCTAGATCTCATTGGCCCACGGATGAGGAAGTGCGAGAGTTTGAGACTGGCCATGTGAGAGTAGGCCTGGCCTTTGCTGCAAGTGTGGTATTTCGCCGATGGAAGGCATAGTACCTTATGAGCTTGGGTACGGATTTTATTTCGGCAACAACTACGGATATTATTGGGTGGGTATTTGGCTTCACCATTACACCTCTAAATTATTGTCTTGCTTCATGACATATTGACGTGCTTGAATGTTTGGCTCTAAATGATTGGACAGGAGGGAAGGACTTATGATTGGCACTACACTAAAGCCGCTCAATTTCATCGGCCAGATGTAATTTCGTCGGCCAAAAACAAGCCGACGAAATTAACTCGCTTATTTCGTCGGCCAACACAAGCCGACGAAATTAGAACTTGTTTTCGTTGGCCCAGCGCAGGCCGATGAAAAAAGGTTCATATTTTCATCGCCTAGGCCCTAGCCGACGAAACAAAGAGCATATTTTTGTCGGCCTGTCCTAGGCCGATGAAAATAGTCCTAATTTCGTCGGCCCGCTGGGTCGACGAAAATATAGGTACCCTAATAGCGCCATTTAGATGTCGTTCTAGGCCCGCACGCACACTTCTCCGCCCCCGCGACCGAGCCCCCCATCCCCGCGCCCCGCCGCCACCGCCCCCGGGCCCGCCGCCATCGCGGCCGCCGCGGCCCCCGCAGCCCCCCCCCCCCCCCCCCCCGCCGCCGCCCCACGCCCCTCTGCCCCGCGGGCCCCCGCGCGACTCTGCCCGCGGCCGCGTGCACGTCTGCCCCGCGGCCTCGTGGCACCTAAGCCGCGCCGCCCTGAGATCCCACGCTGCCGCACCGCGGCCCGCCGCCGCCCCGTGGGCCCCGCGGCCGCCCCGAGGCCCGCCGCTGCCCCCGAGCGAGGTCCCACGCCGCAGCACCGCGGCCCGCCGCTTGCCGGCGCCCCGCGGGCCCCCGCCACAACCCCGAGTTCCCACGCCGCGGCCTCGAGGCCCGCCGCCACCATGCGGGCCCCCGCCGCCGCCCCCGAGGCCCCACGCCGTGCCCCCGCGGCCTGCTGCCGCCCCGCAGGCCCCCGCCGCCGCTCCCGAGGCTCCACGCCATGCCCCCACGGCCCGCCACCGCCCCCGAGGCCCCACGCCGTGCCCCTCGGCCCGCTGCTGCCCCGCAGGCAAGCGCCGCCGCCCTCGAGGCCCCACGCCGTGCCCCCGCGGCCCGCCGCCGCCCACAGGTATGCCTGCCCGTTCTCTTTCCTGCTAGTTTCGAACTGACCGAATAACTATTAAACTTAGTGATGCATTGTTGTCCATTACTCTAAGGCTAGAAATTGTATTACTCTTAAAATATTTGTGTTACATTTTCTTGATAATTATTGTTTGCTTAGTATCGTTAATGAAGTAACATTTCTCACTTTCATTATGAAGTAGCTAGTTTGAGAAAATGAGAGACGATCGAAGTTGGATGTATGATGGTTGGACAAGTAACGGAATGCCTACGCGAGAGTGGATGGTCAAGACACAAGCTTTTGTTGATCATGTATTTTCCTTGTCTCCTGGCGGTGGTTTGGCAAAGTATCCATGTAACAAGTGTCAGAATTGTTCTCGTCAAGTCAAGATCGATATGGAGCGTCACCTATGCAAGTTTGGTTTCATGCCGAATTATAAGATGTGGTATGAGCATGGGAGTCACAGGAGCAGGAGCCATACAACCTAGTTGATAGCTTTGAGGAAAACGAAGATAGGATGGATGCAATGATGGATGATTTTGTCCAACAGGTTGAGAATGCTGCTGAGGTACTGGAATATTTTGGTCTGCTTGCATCATCAAAAGAACCATTACATGGGGCCACTACTTTATCACAACTTGCTGCTGTGACACGGTTAATAGCTATAAAGTCCAACTACAACTTTTCAGTAAGTTGTTACAATGATCTTGTTGACTTAATTTCGGACATGCTTCCGAAACCTCACAAGTTCCCGAAAGACTTTTACTACTCAAAGAAATTGTTAGCTAGTTTAGGGATGCCGTATCAAAAAATTCATGTGTGTAAGAACAATTGCATGTTATTTTGGAAGAACAATAAAAATCTCAAGTACTGTTCGTTTTGTAAGAAGTGCAGATACAAGAAGGTGGTGAAAAAAGATGGAAGTGTGCAGATAACAAGTATGCCGTTAAGGTGTTACGGTACCTACCATTGAAACCAAGGCTTCAACGGTTGTACCTATCTCAGAAGACTACAAAATATATGAGATGGCACAAAGAGGGAATTCGTAATAATATAGGATGCATGAGCCATCCATCTGATGGTACGGCTTGGAAGGCCCTCGACCATTATGATCCAAGTTTTGCAACTGACCCCCGAAATGTGCGTGTTGGGTTGGCCACTGATGGCTTCACTCCCTTTAACTCAAATACTGCCCCCTACTCATGTTGGCCAGTGATAACAATTCCATACAATCTTCCACCATCATTATGCATGAAAGATGAGTATGTGTTCTTGATGCTCATTATACCTGGCCCTGATAATCACGGTAAGCGTTTGTACATGTTCATGCAACCATTGATTGATGAGCTGCATGACTTGTGGAATGGAGTTAGGACGTACGACAGCAGTCGGAAGGAATACTTCAGTATGCGAGTAGCATTTCTTTGGTCTATTCATGATTTCCCTGCATATGGAATGTTCTCGGGATGGAGCACGCATGGTCGTCTATGTTGTCCGATATGCATGGGTGATACAGATGCTTTTCATTTGAAATATGGTGGCAAATTCTGCTTTTTTAACTGTCACGGTCAGTTCTTGTCTCATGATCACCCGTTCAGGAGTCAACGAGATGTCTTTCGCAAGGACACAATCGTTACTAAGGGTCCACCCAAGCGTTTGACCGGTGGGGAGATTGTAGCAAGCCATTGTTGGTTAATTGCCACAGATGATGGGTTTGAAGGGGTCAAAGAGGAGCATAATTGGACTCATATAGCTGCCATTTGGAGCCTTCCTTATGCTACTGCTCTGATCCTTCCACATAATTTAGATGTAATGCATCAAGAGCGCAATATTGTAGAAAGTATAATTAGTATATTTTTGATTTGAAAGATAAGACTAAAGATATTGTTTGCCGGAGGGGGAGGATCAATGCTTACAAGATAGGGCTCGTTCTGTGTTCGACAAGGTAGCGATGAAGGTGGTAAGGGACATGATGTCCAATGCTCGTATACAGTGTGTTTGTTTATACTATAAGAAAATAAAGCTGCAAGATATGAACAAGAAACTAGGTGCTTCTAAGATATATCTCCGAGAGGATGAGTACCTTCAAGTTGATATTAGCGGTTTGCCTTGGTTGAGAAAGTGTCCGGATGCTTGGCGAGCACTTTGTGCTTATTGGGCTTCACCTAGCTTTGTGGAAAAATCCAGGATGAAGAGAGTTAATCATCAAGCAGGACCACGGGTTACACAAAGATATGGGGCTGATGGACACCTTCGTTTGGCTCGTCGAATGGTAGGCGTTTCTTATTTCAATTTGATTATTATGTACTTACTTGCAATACCACAATTTCTTCTTTGCCAGGAGGCACAAAGTGGGGTGGCCCCAAGCTATATTGAGACATACATTCGAGGCCAGCACGGCGCAGATCCTACACAGCCAGAGTTGCTTTGCAGTGAGAATGCCACACAGACTCTGGTTAGTAAAATAATTTGATTTCAATTAAACGATGATTCGAATATAATCTTATTATTGGTTGCCTGAATGGTAGGCGAGATATAGTGATGAAATAGTGGCACGTCATAGGGAGGAGTACGATTGGAGGAGGAGTGATGTGGATGTCGGTACCTTATACTCAAGCGGGGGAGGGAAGAAACATGGCAGGTTCAGCATGTTGAATGGCGTTATTGATACAAGTGGTGCTTTGAGTGAGGCAAGGTGTTCTGAGTCCTCTCAGAATTCTCGGGGCTACCAACGGGAAAGTGAAAGGGAAAGTCGACTGCAGGAGGAGATAAGGCAGCATAGAGAGGCGATGCAGAGGCAAGAGGAGTGGGCAAGGCAACAACACGAGTACATAAAAGGTTTTTTCGCTCAGCAACGACAGATTCAGGTACTATGCAAGTTTGATATTTTTTCAAATCCTTGTGCACTTTTCATTGCTATAAGATACTTGATCTACTATCGGTTTTTAGGAAATGCTAGCGGCTACCCTTGGCTCACAATTTAATTTGCCACCTCTTCCTTCGCCTCCTCCTCCACCGCCGACTTTTGTACCATATGTGCGTCTACCGTCTCTACAAGTGGTAATTATATCGTATAACTAGCAATGCTCAAATTTTCTTATATATACATACTAAATAGATTTAACTTTGTCTATAATCAGGGTTCGATGAGTACTCATCCTCGAGAAGTTTCTGGCAGCCCGTCCACGCTACCATCGACAGCGCGTAACATTTCTGGAGGTGACTGAGATAGCGGACATAATATTAGCCCTCCTTGATTTGTGTTTTCGCGTTTCGTTGACATATATATGTCATTTAGACTATGGATTTCATGATTGTACTTATTGGATGTATTTGATGATTGTGTGATGATGTATTTCATAATTCTGCTTATGGATATGTTAAGTAACTGCTTATGGATGATTGCGTTTCATAACTGCTATTATATGCAGCTGTTTTTTTAGCAGGATCCCAGTATTTTCGTCGGCCAGTTGGCCGACCAAAATACTGGTCCGAGCCGACGAAAATACGATAATGATTTTCGTCGGCCGAGCTAGCCGACGAAAATACTTCAAGTATTTTCGTCGGCCAGCAGAGCTGATGAAAATATTTCCATTATTTTCGTCGGCTACTCGGGCCGACGAAAACGTGAACATATTTTCGTCGGCCGTGTTGGCCGATGAAAATAGCATTATTTTCGTCGGCAACTGACGAAAAAGTGCTTATTTTCGTCTATTTTATTCTGTCAGCCTAATTTCGTCGGCCGACTAACGAAAATAGCTATTTTCGACGGCTTTAGGCCTATTTTTGTCGGTTTCTGGCCGACAAAATTACACTATTTTCCTGTAGTGTGGGAGAGGTTTGAAGGTCAGCGTGACCTAATGTTGAACTTGGGGCAATTACTCAGAGCCTTGGAAGCTAGGAAAACTGCAGTTATAAGAAAGGATATAAGAAGGTAATATGATGTTCCATTACCTGATTGGTCATTTCTTTGTGGGTCTATTTTGCAAGACCTACATCATGAGCATGGAATGAAGGCATGTGATAGGGCTGGTCTTGAGGATTGCATTGCTTACTGGAGAAGGAACAGAGACAAGTATCCAAGGCCACTTACTAGGCGGGAGCAGTCGACTATTGAGTTGAGGGAGAAGAAGGAGCGTGAGATGGAGAAGCAGAGATTGAGGGAGGAAAGGACAAAGCAAGGTTTTATCATTGATCCAAATGCAAGGTATCCAAAGGGTTCATGGGAAGAATATTTTCAGAAAGTAGAGGCTAACAAGAGGAGGGCCAAAATGGAAGAGATGGAGGAGTTAGCTAGGGAGGCCCAGATGGAGGAAATGCAAGCACTAGTTGCCGATTTGTCTCACCAAGTGCCCATCTTGGAGAAGGAAGTGGCATCCAACAAACAGGAGGTGTTTGGTGTTAGAGGAACACAAATGGAGGCAATGAAGGCACTCATTGGTGATTTGATGAGTTGCTCTACGATGGGGACTCTGATTAGGCTTTCGTTGATTTGTTTTATGCTATTTATGTAATGAAATATGTATGTGGACTTTGTATGTGTGTTGGATCTTAGTTTGTATTAACAGACTCTGTGTGTTTGGTGGACTTTGAAAGACTTCATTTTATGTGTGGTGTGTTATGTAATGAATGGATATTTGTATGGCCAACTTCACTGTTATATTAAAACATGCGATCCTAGATTACATGGTAGTACATAATACAACTGATGCATTGATACATAAACTAGATGATACGAGATAGAACAACTATATAGGGAAGTGGAATCGGTGACACAAATGCATTCGTAATACATACATCCGCTGCATTCTTACACGGACACATCTCAACTAGCCATAGTAGTTACGCCGTCCCGCAACTGTTGTTGGCATGAAGTGTCGCGTTACTTTCTTTGCACGCTCCTGGCGTAGTTCTTCTTCCAACTGATTGATGCACTCGGCCATCTTCGCCTTCTCCTCCTCGCATTCATTGAGTCGACAAGTGTGCTCCTAATTCTCATGCAATAGCAGGTTAATCTGTTCATGCTTCCTATAGTTGTCTTGCTCCATTTGCTGATGGAGTACATGTAGGTGACGTATATATTCTTGTAGATGTACTTCCATGGGCCCTTCAACCCATTTAGTGAACCCACAATTGGTGTTCTACATGAATTTAAAATCAATAAGAGGTTGCTGGATCACCAATAGTATTTTTTAGTACTGTGTGCATGTAATTAAAAACAATGAGAGGTTGTATGTATAGGACCATGAAATGTGGGCAGCGGAAGAAGCATCGTCCGGCATCCCAAAATGCTCGTAGACATGCACAACAGTGTCGTCCCCATGATGGCATTGTGGCCAAAAATCTATTGGAAGAGCATTGTGTACACCATAAAAGGCTCTAGTTGTCATCTCTAGGTGGGGGTGTGGATTAGGAGGGTCGACCGAGCCATGCATCCACGACATGGTTGTATGGAGTGGCTTATGTGTGCTCTGCTAAGGATAGGTAGCTCTATTTATAGTGTAACAAGGAGTTGTGGTATGAAGAGTTGCATTGTGCTCCCACTGTGGAGTCAATTTGATTCCCAAGTACCTTCTCTGAAAAGGGTACCCCCTATGTGTCGGTATTTTTGCTAGCCTAAAAAGTCTCTGGTCGATATTACAATCCACTGAAATGTCTATACTTGATGGGTCTTCTTACTAGACAAGCGTACTGTCTCCAGACCTAAATTGATTCATCACTGAAAAGCCTACTCCCCTTGAACGTGATTACTGAAAATCCTACTCCCCTTGGACTTGACTACTGAAAAGCCTACTCTCCTTGGACGTGACTACTGAAAAGCCTACTCCACCTGGACATGAGTTGTTTCAGCAGTAAAAAAACTAAGACCATGGCTAGCATAACAACACCAAACTACGGGTGATGGATGTGTAGGAAGTAGACACTAAAAAGCATACGGGTCATGGTAGCGTAGGGTGTAGTCACTGGAAAGCCTACGGACGATGGGAGTGTAGGATTTAGACACTGAAAAGCCATTACACACAAAGTAACTCTTGGATTTTAATAAGTACTAGACAATACAACAACGGTAATATTACATGACAGAAGTAAATTACACATGATCCATCTTAGCTAAGGCTAACACAATTGCAATGATATGTGCAACGGCGTAACAACTACATGACATTGTGTATCCTAACATGCCTTAGGGAACTTAAAAAGCCGGGGAAGCAATGTGAATGGTTGTCACGCCAATGTGAATGGCGTGACTGCCACGCTCCGTCGCGTTGCCCGACCTTAAGAAATAGGAGGTTCATGGGAGCCGAGAGGCACCCTTGTCGTGCCACGTAAGGTGGCGCGGCAGTCCTAGTCCTGCCGTGCCACGTAAGGTGGCGCGACAAGGGTGGCCCTCAGCCCCAGCAACCTCCTATTTCCTAAGGTCGGGCGGCATGATGGTACAGGCTTGTCGCGCTGGGTATTGTGGTGCGACAGAACCGACCTGCCCGAGCTTAGGAAACATGGGGTTCCAGGGGGTCGAGGGCCACCCTTATCGTGCCAAACACGGTGGCGCGGCAGAGCAGGGCCATCACGCCATCGGTAGTGGCGCGACAGAGCTGCCCTGTCGCGCCTTGGGGGGCGAGTGCCAGGTCTGCCACGCTCGTCGCATGGTGCGGCAATTCAGCTCTGTCGCACCACGGAGGATGGCACGTCAACCTGGGCCAGCAAAAATCACTGACAAAGCTGTTTGGTGAGCTGCTGCCCTAAATGAAAATCTGCCAAGCTGCCTGGAGCCATGTATCCAGAGTCCTTGCTCCATTTTTTAGAACCTTCGTTAAAAAATATGTAGTTGCACATCTAATGAGCCAAATCCAACTTTGGAGACAAGCACAGATCAAACGCAGCAAGCAGAACAGCCAGATGAAGTTAAAGGAAATAGACTAGCTGAATTGTCCTCCACACAGGATAAAGTAGAAATATTTTACACAAGCGAAGCCCACCAGCAGGCCAAGACAACTAAGAGCATCACACACAATGTCCTTCACAAATTGTCCTCCACACAGGATAAAGTAGGAACTACCTAAAGACCATCACACATTGTCCTTCAACGATTTGTCCACGGCACAAGATAAAGTAGTAACTAAGTAATGACCACCACACATGCTGAAATCGCAAATCCTTCAACGACGGCGATGCCGTTGCTCGGGCGGGCTGAATGGCTTGTTGCGACGGTGCTGCCTTCCTGGTGCCGTAGGGAGAACATTGCCGCTCACAATGCCTGTGCAGTCGAGGGAACGGCGTTGGTGAGGTCGCCGAGGAGACTTTGGAGCCGCTGCAGCCTGGTCATTGGGGTAAATTAATTAATCTTTTTTAGACAGCATGCGATTCCAAAAAAAAGATAGCTCTTTTTTAGGCAGCAGTTCAATTAATACCTACTGGATTCACCCTGGGTCTGAGTATTTGGCGGGGCATCAAACATCTGGGACATCACAAGCTCTTCTTGGCCCTTCTTCCACTCTTGGTGCCTTGCCCCGTACCCTGGGTTTTGGCATGTAACTCTTTCTCCTCGGGGGCATCAACCTTCGTGTTCTTGGTGTAACCCTCAGCATCCTCGATGTAACCCAGTGTTGTAGCCTCCTACCTAAACCTAAGTAACATGAAAAGTAACATGAAAGTACATGACTTAGGCAGTATATAACTCTCATCAATATTAATATGTAACCGAGAGAGGAAAGCATGCACGTCTTGTTGGAGTAACTTTGCACGGCTGCGCATAATTGGTCCTTTGTATGCTTGTGCAGGTGTATCCAAAGCTTGGCTCGGTGTAACCTCTTGAGGCTTAACTTGAGTTGGACTTGGTGTACCCTTTGGTGTAACCAATGCACTTGAGTTACGTATGGCTGGGCTGTCCTCATTATCCTCCCCCTCTTGAAAAGGAGTCATCCTCAACTCTTCCAATCCAAAGAAAGGAGACAGATCGGTGACGTTGAAACTTGCACTCACACCATAAGTACTTGGAAGATCAATTTCATATGCATTGCTATTGATCCTGCGAAGCACTTTGAATGGACCACTGGCTCAGGGCTGCAACTTGCTCTTGCGTTGTTCAGGAAAGCGTTCCTTGCGTAGGTGCACCCAAACCAAGTCTCTTGGTTCAAACAACATCTTCTTGCGCCCTTTGTTGGCACGCTGCTTGTACAGCTTGGTCATCTTCTCAATGTTTGCTCTTGCTCGATCATGAAGGTTCTTGACAAATTCAGCTCGCTTGCTTGCATCAAAGTTCACACGTTCCTGCATAGGCAAAGGCAAAAGATCGATGGGAGCAGTAGGTTTGAAACCATATATAATCTCGAATGGACAAAATTTTGTGGTTGAGTGTACTGCCCTGTTGTATGCAAATTCCATATGAGGCTAGCTTTCTTTCCACAATTTTAGACTCTTCTTTAGGACAGCTCGCAACAATATTGACAGTGTGCGGTTCATAATTTCAGTTTACCCATCAGTTTGAGGATGACACGTTGTGGAGGACAGCAGCCTTGTCCCAAGTTTACCCCACAAGGTCTTCCAAAAGTAGCTCAAGAACTTGGTGTCACGATCCGACACAATGGTACGTGGTGCTCCATGTAGACGCACAATTTCTCTGAAAAATAATTCAGCAATGTGTGAAGCATCTTCACTTTTATGACAGGGAATAAAGTGTGCCATTTTGCTAAAACGATCAACCACAACATAGATTGAATCCCTCCCCCTCTTGGTTCGAGGTAAACCAAGAACAAAGTCCATAAAATATCTTCCCAAGGGACACTAGGAATAGGCAAAGGGGTGTATAAACCATGAGGGTTCAAGCGTGACTTAGCTTTGTGGTAGGTTACGCAACGAAGAACATGTCACTCCACATCTCCCCGCATCTTTGGCCAAAAGAAATGATCAGCCAACACTTGCTCTGTTTTCTTGGCACCAAAGTGGCCCATAAGTCCTCCGGCATGAGCAAAGTAGAGGGTAGGTCGTTAGTGACAAGTGAATTATCCTTGTACATGAGTACATAGAACATGGCATTGGGTTCACTCAATTCTTTTAAATCCCCTTTCCCTTTGGCTCGATTCTTTGCAGCCGTGGAGTTTTATAGGGCTTTGGAAATACTCCCTCACTATTTATGTGGGTCACTCGCAAATGGTTCTCGCTCTCTCGCTGTTTTCTTTTCAGATCATCCTTCAAAATTTCCTCGGGGGACAAAGCAAGCAAAGTGATTCGCTCTACTTTGTACATGAGAACAACCTTGTTGTCACGACCACAAATCTGAACATCTCGGTCATACAACCATGGCCTTCCCAACAGCAATTGGCATCCTTGCATGGGCACCACGTCACACTCAACATGATCATTGTATCTTCGAATAAAGAAAGGAACGGTCACAATGTTGCTCACATGCAGCGTACCACACTCATTTGACCATTGGATCTTGTATGGAGAAGGATGACACCGTTGTTTTAGTCCCATTCTTGCAACCAATTCTTGACTTGCAATATTATTGTAGCTGCCATTATCAACAATGATGCTGCACAACTTGTCCTTGATCATGCCTCGGGTGTGAAAAAGATTGTGCCTCTGTTTATTATCTTCTTTCATAGCAGCAACACTAAGCACTCCGCGAGAAATGAAGCAATTATTGTCTCCATCACGTTTAATTTCCTCACCTTCATTATGCTCAATTTATTCATCATATCTTGGAGCATCTTCCTCCGGATCACTTTTAGAATCCCATTCACCTTGCTCGTTTACAATCATGGTCCTTTGACTAGGACACTGAGCAACAACATGTTCTTGTCCTTGGCACTTGTGACAAACAATGCCTCGGCTATGGGAAGAAGCAACAGCTGTTGCAATAGAAGGGGCTGCTGTACTTGCAGCAGAACATCATTGTTCTTGCTGAATTGCAGGTGGAGAAACAGTAGAAACCATTATCTTTGCAACACCAATAGATGGAGAAAGCCTAGCAGCAACTCCTTGTATCTTCCCCCAACAACAGAGGTACCCGACTGCTACTGACGCCATGGAGCTGAAATTGATCGGCTCCCATAAGGCCTTCCACCTCCCTCTTGCTGAATTTTCTTCTCGATACGCATAGCTTAATCAACAAGATCTTGCAAATTATGATATGGAAACATCTCAACAAAACCTGAAATTTCTTCATTGAGACCATTCAAAAATCTTGCCATTTTTTTATTCTTCATCTTCTCTAATCCCAGATCTCACCAAGAGTAACTCCATCTCCTTCAAATAATCATCAACAAATTTGGATCCTTGTCTCAATGTTTATAACCTATTGCGAAGGTCACGCTGATAGCTTGATTGCACAAAGCGTTTTCTCATCACTCTCTTCACCTCAGCCCAGGTGTTGATATGATCACATCCCATCACAAGCTGACTCTCTTGCATTTGATTCCACCAAGTAAGAGCATAACCTGAAAACTCAATAGAAGCAAGGTTGACACGCCTCTCATCAGAAAGATTATGCACTCGAAAAATCTGATCACATTGCTTTTCTGACTCAAGATATGCATCAACATCTTCACGTCCTGAAAACTTTGGGACACTCAACTTCACACGAGCACTGCCATCCGGATCATCTCTATTGCGATGACCATGATGATTTTCCCCATCACGACGAGCACCATGACGGTGTTCATGTGGCTGTCCAAAATGCCCATAATGTGCAAAAGGATTTTTGTTATCTTCAAAGCCCTCATCATACTCATCACGAGCTTCATCTTAATCATCAAAATGCACATGACGATCATGTCCATGTCCTCCTCCACGCTGATCATGAAAATCAGCACGCTGGCCACCACCATGTTGATCAAAATCAGCACGCCGTCCACTGCCACGACCACCACGACCATTGCTGAAGCGGTCATGAAATCCATTACCAAAACTAGAATTTCCATCACCAGATTCTACCCGGTGATTATCTTCATGTTGATGTCGTCGACCCCGACCACCTGCTGTGGGAAGACGTTCATTGAACATCCTCTCCATTGCCTCCAAGAGTGAGTTTGCCATTCGTCGTAACTCAGTGCGTGTAACATGGGGCTCTTCATCTCCATGGTTCCCACCATGAACACTCCAATCAGATCCTGCCATGTTAGATTGGTAGCAAGAAAAAGTGGAATAGAGAAAATTTGTGGAATCACATAATCTCATCTCTTGCTTACCCGAGTTCTTTCTTATTCTCAAGGACCGTGAGTGTGCTTGACGTGGCTTAACCTAGTGATTAAGCGGTCTAACGGATTACTAACCGAGAGACCTGGTTTATGGATTTTTGTGGAGCTATAGGTGGCTATTCAAGAGAGGCTTTGGCACTGTAACAAAGTGGCATAACCGTTTAAATAAGAATGTAAATGTAGCTGTCCAGTGCACCACAAACTTGAAGTTACAGATATGAAACTTGGAGTTACAAAATCCGCAACAAAGCCCCTTTCACTTTGTTTTCTCTCTCTTTTCTTCACACTTTTTCTCAGATTTTTTTAGCAAACACATGATGACATATGAGGGGTGCGGATAAAAATTAAGCAATAGTACGGCAAAAGAACAAAGATAGTGACCAGCAACAAGATGAACACAACGGACACAAAGTAACAGTACCACAAAATGGCTATAGGTTTTTTATAGCTTTTTAGTGGACTGTAGGATATGGCAAAATAAATATATGGATGGAACAAGAACAGATGGTAAACGAACAGATAAATAAATGGTGATAATAAAAGCCTACCACGATAATGATAGCTCTGATTACCGCATGGTAGGGCGGAGATCACCAAATGTAAGATATCGATGGAAACCTCCTCGGGGTGGCCCGATCTTCACGACAGTAGGCTCACAATCACTAGATAAAATGCTACGAACAACGGGGATAACTAGCTTTAGACCTTGCCAAGGTTGGATGCGACCAAGTGTCAGGGAGAGAGGCACCGAAACCGAGAGGAATTCTACTCGATCTCCAAACGACCGTAGAACCACAAGCCGGAACTAATTCACACAAAATGGTACAGCCACACTTGGAACCGTAGAGCATAAAGTAGTGGAATCCAGAGGGATCTCTTCACAAGTTTAAGAAGAATAAGGAAGAACAGGGGGTATGCAAGGCACTTAGCAGCTCAGCTGCAAAACCAAAGAGGTTATATGTTCATTCAAATGATTAAAAGATTGTCTTTTGCAGCAGTACATAGGAGTATTTATACTGGTAACACTTCTCTAAAATAAGTATGAATTGAACTCTCCACGTTGGGAAGGTGGAAGGCCAACTGGTGAGGCAGTTCCGAGATGGACTTTAATTCCCGCGCGTCTCGGGGTCTTCTGTGCAGTCTTCACGAAAGTGGTCATTATTCCTTGCTCCGAAGTCCAAATGACGTGCCATCAGTTGCGTTGGAAACTAGACTTGAAGGGCTTTCCAACCATGTATATTATGACCACCGTGTCTTTCCGAGATGGTACAGTTTTCCCTTGGAAGTTGAAGCACTTGCAGCATAACTCTGGGTTTTGGCGCGTAACTCTCTCTCCTCGGGGGCAGCAGCCTTCGTGTTCTTGGCATATAACCATTAGCATCCTTGATGTAACCCAATGTTGTAGCCTCGTGCGTAAACTTAAGTAACATGAGAGTCCACGACTTAGGCAGTATATAACTCTCATCAATATTAGTATGTAACCGAGGGAGGAAAACATGCCCAACTTGTTGGAGTAACTCTGCACGGCTGCGTGTAACTGGTCCTTCGTATGCTTGTGCGGGTGTATCCAAGGCTTGACTCGGTGTAACCTCTTGAGGCATAATTGGAGTTGGACTTTGTGTACCCTTTGGTGTAACCGATGCACTCACGTTACGTATGACTGGGAGCATATCCTTAATGGAGCTCCAACGTGGCATAGAGGTGTTATTTTACCATGGGATAAAATCATCTTGCCGAGTTTGCATCTCTCTACCCCACTCTCTTACGTTTACGCATTAGCTTTACTTTTTATAGTAGTACCTTGCTAGGATTAACTCTAAATGTAAAACTTTAATTAGCGTTGGCGAGAGGAAAAATGTATTGGGCGGGCTCAAATGAAGTTAGGGACCAAACTGTCTGAAAAAACAAATATTGGAGCCGCCGTCGCTAGTGTGTCCAAGTCAGTCCACCGAGTGTGTTTGGATCACCGTATAAGATCGTTCATGAGAACTTGATGCATCCATTTGTACTTCTACAACTTGTTAGATTAAAGGATACGACTAATTTACGGCCGGCCGCAATTTAGACCGGTTGTACGGCCGCACTGTTTTTGGAATAGTACAAAAGGCAGCACGTTTCCAGGCGTCCCCCAGTGCTACACGCACGGAAAAAAAAAGCTCGCTGGCCCAGGCGGACCCACCAGCTCTCTCCAGGACTCATCCACGAACCACAAGAATGACTCCCCAGCCGAACAGATTGGACGATGGGAGGACAGCAACTCAGGTGAAAAATCACAGCCCAAAAGAGCAAAAACAAGATCGATGCAATAACCAAGATTTGTACACATAAGATGGATGCAATAACCATACAAAGAGTTTTATCTCCCCCCAGTCCTTCTTCCTTTCCTGATGGATACCTGCAATACAGTGGAAAACAGTGAGACATGATGGATAAAATTGCCTAAGGACTTGAATTATTCTACCATGTCAATAACACATTGTTGCCTTGTTCTTAACACATTATTGCCTGGATATATGTATTGAGTCGCATATATGAAAACCAGAAAAAAAATACCCAGATATATGCACTGAGTTGCTTGTTCTTAACACATTATTGCCTACACAAAATGCATTGAGTTGCACATATAAAATCAGAAGAATTGCCTGGGTAAAATGCACTGAGTTGCCTTGTTCTTAACACATTTTTGCCTGGTGAGATAAATATTTTTACCTGGAGATGTGGAAGGGGTCGCACACGAAGGCCTCCTGGACCCGCGCCGCTGGCCACGGAAGTCGCCGCACGCCCTCCTGCTCGCGCCGCCTGGGTCCGCACGCTCCGTCGGGTCCACGCCGGAAGGAGCCGCGCTCGAACTGGCGTCTACAGTCCGGTCCGAATCGCCTCCCGAGGTCCGCGCCTGGACACCAGGAGAGGAGCCCACGCCGCCCGGATCCACGCGCAGCTGCCGCGCTTGCACGAGATCCCCGCCGAGCCGCTGCTCAGGGAGGACACGTGGGAGAGGCGTCGCCAGGAGGAGGGGGAGTGAGGCAGCGCTTCGTCGGCAAGGAGCGACGCCCCCTGGGTGTCGAGCGCGAGGCAGAGGCGAGAGGCGACCTCGACGATGAGCCAGCGGCGGAAGCCAATAGAGGAGCGCTTGCGGTCGCCGGAGCCGAGGAGGTCCTCGGGGAGGTCGGCGGTGCGGTCCTCCCCGCAGGTGGCCTCGGTGATAGAGGCGAGGAGCTGCGGCGGCGCAGCGAGGGCCAGCGGCGGGGGCGAGGGCTTGCAGCGGATCGGCTGAGGAGGCCGAAGGCGAGGGAGAGGAGCTCCTCGGGGAGGTCGGTGGTGCGGTCCTCCCCGCCAGCGACCTCGGTGATGGAGGTGAGGAGCGGCGGCGGCGTCGCGGCGAGGGCCAGCGGCTGGGCGCGGGCTTGCGGCGGGTCTGCCGAGGAAGGGGCAGGGGAATGGAGGTGGAGCGGTGGGGATGGGGCCACCAGTATTAAATGCTTTGTTGCGATGCTGGAAAGGACGGTGGTTGCAACGTAGTTATTACCTAGATTAAATTGATAATGTTATTTGTTTTTTATGCTAAACAGATTTTACTCGGGATAAATATGCATGTGAAGAAACTAAGCACGCTCAATGGATATGGATCTAAACATAGTTGGCGTGGCAGGAGCAGCCGCAGCCGCAGGCGTTGTCACCGGCACGGGCCCACGGGATATGCCTGTGTGGGTGGCCAGCGCCCACAGCACGGTGATGAATTCCATGCCCTGTGCGAGCGCCTCCTTGTGCGCCTTGACGTGGACCTCGCTGCCCGTCGGCGCCGCGCACACCACCACCTCCGTCCACACGTCGGCCACCAGCTTCCACACCCGCTCGCGCGCGGCGTCGCCAGCTGCGCCCTCGTGTTGCTCGATCAGAGCCTTCCCCAGCCTCGCGCCCCTGCGTAACGCCGTCGTCCCCTCCGGCACTGGTGCCGGCGTCCGTCGCGCGATCTCCATGAGCTTGTCGCACCGGGCGTCCTTTCGGGACAGGTAGTACCCCCAGCAGCCCATCTCTTTCTTCAGCTCCTCGTTGGTCTCCTTGTACACGCGCTCCGTCCCGTCCTTGTCATCTGGGAGGAGCTCCGGGTGGAAGGCTACCAGGTACGCGCAGTACCTTGACAGCGCCGTGGCTACCTTGCGGCTGTGCGGTTCCGTCGCCTTCAGCTGCTCCTTCCGCGGGTGCCTCGCCTCCAGGAGCGCGGTGGCGATGTGCCAGGTGATGATGGCCTCGGCGATGCTGCCGCCGTCGCCGCACGCCCAGGAGAGGTGGTCTGACAGCTGGTTGGAGTGCAGCGCGAGCGTGCCGTTGCTGCGAGGAATGACACGGTCGATGTTGTTGGCCAGGCACTCCATGATGCTCTTCTTGGCTTCTTCGGGCACCGCCACGGTCCGCAGCCAGGACGACGGCCACCGCCTGAACCACAGCACGGAGAACTGCTTGAAGCAGATGTTGGGGTAGCTCAGCTTTCTCCTCATCCACAGGATGCAGCGGATGGCCCGTCTCGTCAGCGGGCTCTCGCCCCACCGGCGGTTCCTGGTGTAGCTGCAGAGCAGGGAGACCAGGAACCAGTTGGAGAGCAGGAACACTATGAACTCCCAGACTTGCTCGTAGAAGAAGGCGAGGAAGAGCAGGATGCTGATGCATATGTCGACGGTGGAGTAGAGAGCCATGGGTGAGCGTGTTTCCCTGATCTTAAGCATGATGCAAATGGCGATCTTCACTATGCCGACGGCTGTGACGTAGTTGTCGTCGTTGAAGCTGTCGAAGGCATAGCGCACGTCTCCGTTGCTGCACAGGATGATGGTGAGGATGCAAAGGGCCCAAACCACCATGGGGAAGAGGATGTAGTTCACCAGGAAGAAGAAGGGGCTGGCGAGCATGACGGGGTGGACGGAGTGGTAGTACTCGCATAGGAACTGGACCTCGTCGTTGAAGACTTGGAACAGGGTGGTGGCGGCGGCGGCGGCATCGGAGTCCCCGGCATCGTCATCACGCAACAGGCCTTTGAAGATGAGGTCATGGCAGTTGCGGGCTTCCTCGTCGGTGATGGGGAAGTCCTCCAGCCTCCGGCGCAGCAGCTTGTATAGCGTGAAGGAGAGACACAGCCTCCTGAGCGAGGGGCCCTCCTCCCCGAACAGGTCATCGGTCTGGGCGAGCTTCCAGATCTCCCCGACAGTGACGGCTATGGTCTCGCCATTCCTGGTCGCCTCCGGGAAGACATAACTGTCCGGGGCGGCCTTCTTCTCCAGGTCCTCTTCCCCCATCACGATGTAGTCGCACTGCTTCAGCAGCTCCCTCCCACTGAGCTGCTCAGCGTCGCCGTCTCGTGGCAGCAACATCTGGGCCATGTACGAGGCCAGAAGCTGAGGGTTCCTGCCATAGGCGAAGGAACGCTTTGCCAGCTCCATTGTAACAAACCTCTGGACCAGCTTGCCAGCAGCAAGGACCCACAGGGTGGCATAGAGCGCTTTCTTGCCGGCGCTTCTGAGGTTGAAGAAGATGAGGTAGCCCAGCCAGCCTATCCTTGCAGCACGCTCGATGGTGCCCGAGTAGGCCTGCCTGCTTATCGCCTCCACTTTCTTGCGGAGGAGCTCCACGAGGAGCATCCACATGAGGATCGTCCGGGCTCGTTGCGGGAGCTCGGTCATCTCACCGGTGGCGGCACCTTCGTTCTTGGCCTCGGAGAAGAGGTAGGACATGACGGGCAGGAAGAGGGACAGCGATGCGGAGAGGAAGACGCGGATGGTCGGGTTGAGGATGGCGCTCACTTGGGTGAAGCGGCTGTAGAGGTTGAGGTTGAAGAAGATGGCGGCGAGGATGAACATGACGGCGGTGGTGGTCACTATGGTGGTCTCGTTCCTCTTGTCAGTGTAGGAGGAGGTGAGGTTGTACACAGACAGATAGAGTGTTCGGTTGCACCATTCGTGGCCGCCTTGGGGGTTGCTGCTGTTGGAGTTCATCTTCGGATGATTGAATACTTTGCATCCACGGTGCTAGCTAGAGCTAGTTGTATATATGTATATAGAGCTGGTTGATCTGTGAACTGATAGCGGGCTTGCGGCTTGTGCATGTATATAAAATCTGTTGCAGGAAGCACTGATAGTTTAACCATTCCGTACTCTTCTAAATCTTCCATTTACTCTATTTATTTTAGTCAGTACTCCCTCCGTTTTAAATTATTAGTCGTTTTGCCTTTAATAGATGCATGATTTTTATTATACATCTAGATATATATGTTATGTCTAAGTGCATAACAAAATGTATGTATCTTGAAAAGTCAAGGCGACTAATATTTCGGGACGGAGGGAGCAGAACACCAATAAACAAAGCATCCACTTGTATTCATAAATTTCCACCGTTGCCATATCACGCAAAAGCTTAAGACAAAGTATTCATACAAGTTCTGATCCGTTAACCATACTCGACATTATCCAAAAAAAACAAAGCTAAGTGACCTGCTATTTTTGTTTATAAATTAGACACTCGCTCCGAGCATTACCTAGAAATTAACCCAAAAATACTCAAATACCTATTTCTCTGTTAACCATCTATCTTTGTCATTATAGAAAAACATAGCATATGTACTAGAAAGAACGATTTAACTTGCACATTCTATGTCTTTGAGACTTCAGAGCTGCACCGCAACGAGGTCACAGTGACAAAAATGTTGCAGAATAAAAGCATAATCCACAAACTATAGGTAGTCACTGTAAAAAATGATTCGTAGCAACATCTTTTTTTTTCTGAGAAAGTCTTTTTAGGGGCGAATGATGCCATCATCCACCCTAAAAATAACCGATAAAAATCTGAGTGCCTTCTTCTTACTTCTCCCGATAGCCCATTGCTTGCTCGGGGGGTGCTACCCGAAAATCCAAAAAAAGAAAAAAGAGGAGGGAAGATTTTAAACTTGATTTCGTTCAAGTTGGGGATGTAGGAGGTAAGCTGATACTAATCTCATATCTTTTCTAAACTTTTTTTTGCTAGTTTTAAGTCTCAAATGGAGCTCTCTTTGCCTCTAGCTAGATCTAGATCTCCATGGTGTAGTTTTACTATTTGGGGCTCCATTTGCTTTAAACTTTTGGATGAAATTATGTTATTTTAGTAGGAGAATAAGTTTATGTAATCGTTTGGACTCAATCTATAAGTTTTAGCCTTATTTCTAAGTAAATAATTTTCTAGATCCATGAAGAAGAAAGAAGAAGATTTGATTTTTTTTCTATCTTTACACACATGCATGATAGATTTTTTCCAAGATTTAGTGGTACAATAATAGGTCGGGTTTTGATTTTTTAAGTTAGTACATGTTAAATTGACTTTTTCCAACATCTACGCATATATAAGAGTATATATTTATTTATAAAATTATTGTAGAGATTGTTTTAATCCATTTAAATTATTTGTTGATGTTCAGAGATGGATAGTATATGGATGTACAAATTAGTATAAAAAATGGATGCCTATTTTGTTGGAGAACTTAATAAATTCATTCAAGCTTGCGGAAAATCACGCAATAAATGAGAACACACAGAAAATATCTTGCCCATGCAAAACCTGCAAGAATATTAGAGTATTCAGCTACACAACTACAATCGGATTGCATATGTTGGTGGGTGGTTTGTTTGAGAATCACATGATCTGGACGTATCATGGCGAGAAAGCACCCCTTCCGATGGAGAATCCACTCGATGAAATCATAGGAGACGTCGAGTTTGATAGATTGTTTGATATTTATGATGATTTTTGTGAGGGTGATGGCGATGATGATGGTGTTGCTAGGTGCTATAGTGATGGTGTCGGCGAGATGCCATGAAGAGGGTTGCAGCCTACATAGCGCTTATGATGCTACAATGGCAAGACCAGGCCGATAGCATATTTGCGCCTTACAACATCAGGTAAGTCTAATTTCATATTATAATATACACGTGCTCTGATCCATAGTTAATATTTTTGCAGAAATCACTGGATTGCTTTTTTACTACACCAAAGTTTGGAAGAGTTCTCGTATTGGACTCCTTGGATTGGCCAAGGAGTAAAAATAACGAATTCTTATTCATCCTCAAAATGTTAGCGAATTTTCTTCCATACGTACACCATGCCAGTTTCTCCATAAAAGTATACATATATAAACTAACTTCTCATCTTTCTTTTTAAAACAGAGCTTACGAGCACTACATTGTCAAAGGTGGACCTTATCCCCTGACATAATAAAGAAATATCCCTATGCACAAACTTCCCCTGCCACAAGCAACCTCCTTATTCCGTGTACTGTGGGTATTACATATGCAAGCATCTCAGGGTGCAAGGGCATACACAACTAATCCTGAACGTGTAAAGAGCTACTCTTTATTAAGGATGTACATGTGTACATTTTGTTAGTGACAAGTTAAGTAACAGAAGACATGTTGATGGACAAAACTTATGTTTTTTGCACTGAACATGAATCTATTCATCTTCTATTCTTTGAGTGTTGTGCTACTAATGTGCGGAATGCCTGTTCTGAAATTACATGTACTCAGTTACGTGGAGGCTTTGAAACGACAGTGGCTAGACGGTGGAGTAGCAGGAGTAAACATGGAGTGTTACATGTGTGCACTTCTCCTATTTTGTGGAGTTTATGGGAACTGAGTATTTCGATATGTTTTTAGGGGTCTGTGTGGTCGGACATGAGTCTGGTGTTGATCAAATTGGTGAACATGTTGAAAAGATGGAGAGGCGTCTGCAAGGAACCAGACCAAGCCGAAAAGGGTCGTGGAAGACTAGAAGCAAGGGGCAAAGAACTTCCAAGACTCACATGGGATCTGCACTCGGCCTCAACTGCTGCTTTGCCTAGCGGTGCCAAAGGCAAACCAAGTGGCTTCTTCATCGACTTTTGGCACAACACAAACATTTGGTGTCAATGAGAGAGCTCCTGTTAATGAGCAAAACCAATATACCATGAGCGGGTGGGGGTGCGTTTAGAATACGATAGCACTAAACCTTTTTCACTAAAAGGAACATCTCTAATAATTCCAATACAACATTAACTTGTTGAATATGGAGCTTGATTCATGTGTTGTACCCATTATAAATATATAGTCCCTCCATTCAGGAGTATAGGACACGTAATTTTGACTTGGTGTTCTAAGTTCATTATTAAACTTTAACAACAGAATACACAATGTGAAATACCAATACACAATGTGAAATACCAATACATAGTGTGAAACCATTTCGAAATATGAACCTAAGTTTATACTTTTTTATATAACAATGTATATATAATGTTTATTGGTTGAAGTTTACAATGTTATCCTTTTTTTTAAAAAAAATCCTGTATTTTGCTAACTGTTATTCAAAGTTTACAAAGTTTGATTTTTAAAAAACCAATCCGTATTTCCGAATGAAGCGCTAATCAAATAGAGGGAGCAGTACATAAGCCAGCCACAATATCTGGTACCGTAATCCAATCTAACTAGGTGTATATATGTGTAAGATTAAGTGCGTGCCGAGCCAAATAACTTGCACAACAGAATTCCCAAATGGACGCTGTGCATCTTTTGTGTGTGCTGGGAATTAAAGAGCATCATGTTACACCAGTACATCCTTAGGGCAAATATACTCTCTAATCTTAGAGACGTTTACTATTTACCTTAACTACACGTATAACTATAACTGATGAGCAAACATAGTCATTACTCATGTTTATGAGTTATTATTGTTGCGTACACAAGTCTAAATGAACTGATATTTGTGATCTGAGGTGATCTGATGAGGAGGAAATGCCATCATCGATGATTCTTTCAGGCACTTACTTTAACGAAAGAGGCTAACTGTCATATTAACATCATGATCTGATAGTCCATGGAAAGACGTGCTCTTCTTTACCAAAGCGCCAAAGACCCTTCCTTGCGAATATGTTTTTCATCATCACGACCTGAAAAAGCATATATACGTACTTCTATATTTGCATCCTACATATGCCTATACTGCTCATTTGATCTTTCTTCTTTATCTTTTCCACGTTTCATACTGGCCCTTTCGACCCAAAAAGTGGCCCAACATTCCCACCAACGAACAACCCTTGGCAGATGTCCCAGCCATTGTGTACATCAAGTACTTTCATTCCTTTGCACTTAATTCTGGAGATAGACACAATAATCTTCAAAACATAAATAAAGAAAAATGCAAGCACGCATATTAAGTTGATGACTCTAATGTCAGTAAGTAGGTTCCACCCATGTCTCCGAGTTGCAACCGGAAGAGTAGGTGCATTTTGAACAAAAATTGAACCTTGAAATAAGTGGCTTATATTGAAAGTAAATTTAAGATTCTAGTACAATACTGGGGATGCCAGAGTAAAAGGACAGGATCTTCACAGAACTAAAATGAAATCATATAGCTATCCTATTATTACAGATAACAGCTCAACGGAGACTTCAACATATCATAGTTCAGGGCGCCACTTGGTGTGAAAGAGCTTATACACGTCCTTGCCTGATCCACCAGCTTGGACACCTTGCCCCGGTCATCTGCCTTCAGCAACAGGCACCACTTATGCACAAAAGAAAACCCAGAGTGGATCACTTCCAGTGGGTTGTGAGGGAATATCTTCTTGATTCCCATCATGTTTCGGGTGGTACACAACGTAAACACTGACCTTGTGATCCCTGCAAATAGAAACACACTAGGATGTTTTTTATATTTGATCTTCCCAGCGAGCCATCGCCCTTGAAAGCCTGACCAGGAGGGTCAGGTACGATCGTAGCCGAATACATCTCTGAAAGAGCACCAGGTAATCTAGCAGGAGAACATGTAAAGAGAATGTGAACAACATTATTCTCAGGTGTTCCATAGGGACAGCAGAGTGGACTACCTTTCCACTCTCTTCTCTTGAGGGATGTAGCAGTCTTATAAATCCCGTACCGACCGATTTCGTTTCCTATATTATGATATCGTTTCCAATTGTTTCCGTTTTTAGCAAAACATCAAAGTTAACATTGTCCTTTTGAATTAATTTGATAGTTGTATTTTACCAAATTTATATCTATATATTGCCGTACTGTTTTCGGTCGTTTCCGACCGTTTTCATCCTAAAATATGACGCTCGCTGACCGGGCACAGTAGCTAAATGTGTTTATACAATAGTAACAAATCTGTAGAGATATTTAGTGGAGAATGTCTAGGACTTGTCCAGTGCCCACTCAACTTCATCAGGCAAGTAGTCCAGATCCATCTGAACCTGCTATAACCTTTCTGACAATTGATTTCATTTCTCACCCCCAGTTGCAGTCGGGATATGATCTTCTAAATTCCACATTGCAACCATCCTCACCATCATAGCATTCAGCTACTGAGATGTTAGGATCACCACATATTCTGTATAGGTCATGGAATTGTAGTTTCAAAGGGAAATTTCCTATCCAAAAGTGATGTCCACCTAGAATGAGGTCTTCACTCCATCTTTGACTTGCTCATGCATGGCCCCCCATTTGAACAGGTGTTTAACTTTGTATAAAACTTGCTAAAATTGAGAAGTACCGTACCGTTAGATCTGGATTTACAAGAATTCACATCTGGCATATATTTTACCTTAAGCAACGTGTACGAGATGTCATTGCAGCCCTTTACAATGTTCCATATCCATTTGACTAGAAGGCATTCATTCATTATTTTCGTATTGATGATGCCCACACCTCCTCGGTCCTTGGGCTGCTTATTACAATATCCCATTTTGCCATACGATACTTAAAGCTAAGTCATCAGACCCTATATATATAACCATTGATGGAGAGAGTATGAAATAAGCAATTAAGAGGGTGTTTGGATGGGGTGACCAGAGTTTAGTCACCCATCACATGGAATGTTTGGACATCAATTAGCAGTATTAAATGTAGGCTAATTATAAAACCAATTGTATAAATGGAGATTAATTCGTCAGACTAATCCATTAAGCCTAATTAGTCAATGATTTGGCAATGTTATGCTAAAATAAACCTTCATTTACGCAATTAGTTTTATACTTAGCTTATGCGTAGTCCTCCTAATTGACATCAAATATCTGATGTGATCCGGATTAAAAATTAGTCCCTGTGTCCAAACAGCCTCTAAATGAACGGAGAGCTTTACCTGTGGCACGCAATGTATTGCTTGTAAATTGATGTAACAATATATAATCACTAGCAATAGAGATAACAGTACAGTGCAGTGATCATGGAATCAACAGGGACAAACAGAGATGAACAGCGCAGCTGTTGATAGTGCTAATTGCTAGTAACTACGCTATCTAGTACATTGCACATTCGACGGGAAAATCAGAGGCATTATGACGAGAGAGGAAATTCACGTGCATGCAGGTCGCCGTGACGGTGTACGGCCTGGTCGGGACGCCATGCCCGATCCGGAAGCGCACCCTGGCCACCACCACCACCTTGCAGTCGGCGTCGCTGCCTGAGTTGGTCGAGTTGTCGGTCGTCAGGTCGAACTGCCTGTAATCGACCAAGACGTTGAAGCTGGCCGCGCTCCGCGGCCCCTGGCGCCGCCCCGCCGGCGCCTCGGTCCTGTTGACCTCGGCCAGGTACGACGTCGTCGGGTTGGTCCATATCTCAGCGCTCATGAAGTCATACATCACGTCCGGTCGCCGGCTGGTGTTGTTGGCCGTGATGGTGAGGTTGTAGGCGTGGGAGGAAAAGGATAGTGTGGCGTTTGAGATGGAGAAGGAGATGTGCGCTGGGGCGAGACTGATGGAGATTGTCAAGACAATGGCGATGGCAACTAGCACGACCCCCACAGCTGCAAGGATGAAGTGCCTCACTCTCCATCTCCTATCAAAGGGAGGAGAAATCGTCTCGGTCGCCATCAGATCGTATAACCGATTCGGGGCAACTATAGCTATACCTCACTAGCTAGGAGTGCTGTATATTTATATATCGGTCTCCAGACAATAAGAATGGTGATGAGTTTCTGCAACTTTCCAAGGCACTACCAGGGAATTTATGAAAAGGCCTTTAGCTACTTCAATTACTCGATCTAATTGTAAATAATGTAAATCCAGGTAGCCTTAGAAATAAAATGAAAAAAAAACAGGTGCTCAAATAGAATGTAACTTAGGTTATAATATAAAAATTAGTGGATTAGAGATGATGCAAACTCAGCACAACAATGGATCTTATGGTATCAGTAGGCAAATATCTTTTTTTAGCTCACTTTAGAGCTCCACCAAGAATATGCTCCCATCGAATCTATATTTTGAACATAACTTCTTGCTCCGAACTTAGATCTCGATAATCTTCGCTCTATGAAAGCTCGTGAGGAGCTCTACATGCTTATACGACAACCCATCCAATTTGATAAATATGCATTCTATCCCAACTTCAATATTATTTTGTCACAAGCCCAAATCCTTTAATCCTATAAATGTGAACTTCAAATAATAATATTGACCATCCCGCGATAACAATCTCAAGGGACTGTTGTCTAATTCAATCCAAACTTTGTCGTGGCTTTTGTGCTTCATATTATCACTCAATCATTGAAATCACGAACAATGACTTAAATGGGCCATTTTTGCTACATAGAGGTACAAGAGCTAGCATTGGAGGGTTTAAGAAGTATGATGTGTTGGTGATGTGCCCAAGAGGCAATCATAACAATTTGGATTAGGCCCAAAGGATATTGATCCATGAAAGATTAGGGTAACTAATGGGCCTACAAGGTGGAAGCCCACTAGTGCGCTCTATATATATGTGGGAAGGGGCTAGGAGCGGGACGATCAATCCATCCAAACCCGAGCCGCACCTCCCCTTCGGCCTACACCCCGAAACCCTAGCCGTGCGCGCGGTGCTAGCACACCGGCGCTCGGCATTCCATCCCTGTACGTGTGGACTTCGTGGAGGCGCTGCTGCTATGCTGATTGCCTATGGCGGCGTGAGGCTGCTGCTGGGACGAGGACGAGCAGATCGGTTCATGGGACGAGATTGACTACTTCCTCTACACCGACGTGCAACTACGTTGGATCAAGTATACTCAACGCATCTTCCGTTGCGCTGCGCGTCTAGTGGTAACAATCTATGATCTCCTACTCGCAAGTTTATTGGGTGCACGTGGTAGTTTATAATTGTTATAGCTACCGTAGCCTACCTATTTCACAATAGTGGTATTAGAGCCGTCTTGCGTAGTTCTTGGTCTAGATCATGAGCATATAGATGATATGTTGTTGTAGTAGATTGGATCTATTACTTGTTGCATGGCTTGATTAGATCAGTTGGTCATAAGGGGTTGGAAAAGTTGCGAGTAGATTGCAACACATAATCAAAAGATTAGTTCGTGTTCCTTCTCTGTTGTGCACACGACATGTCCCTATTGGCTGGAATCACCATCGGGACTAATTGTGTGCACAGTCAGTAGATTGAACCAACAGATCGAGATCGTGTGTAGTGGCGGTCTCCTCAAGCGCAAAGGTTGCACTTTCAATGTGATTGACCTAGTGAAAATTGACACATTTTGAATGGCTCAGATTTGGGTTGATGTGATCAATCGATGAGATTTTCATAGAGATTTCATAGATATGATCTATGTAATTCCGTTGCTTTCTCGTTATAGCGGCTTCCTTGCGCTATTTGAGTAGAACACATCATACGTCTAACTCATTTTTGCAGGGTATGATGTGAATGGTATGGCCTCAATATCATGTGATGGTATTTTGTAATGATTTGTGCGGCCTGCATGTCGTAAATTAACACAACCGGGTTGAGGTTGTGCCATTATTGTATAATGACCTGGGTGTCGACATGTGATGCTTGATCCCCTCATGTAATTTACTTTACTAGTGCTATTAGATGTAATAGCTTAGTATAATCCTTGGAGGCTTCGAACATGATGGCGATGATGATCACCACAAGACAGCATGGATGGCAATGAAGGTCACCATGGAGCCATGACGATGGAGCCCATTGTGATGCAAAAAGCCATACTATTCATAATATAATATGATTATATGCCTGTGATGTTTATTTTCCTATCATACTATTCTTCATGTCTTTCATATGGTTGATATGCTTTTGGTCATGATAGAATAGCTTCCCTTATTAAAGTTGAGAATTTTGATATCCTTTTTCAATAGCTGCACCTATTAAAATTTTGATAGTTGTGTGGTAGGTTTAACAAAGTAGATTACCATCAACTATCATCATGAATAGGGTGGGTGTCGGACATTCACTAGCATAGTATTGGTTTACTTAAGCTATCAAAATGGTTTTAGGCTTTAGGATATGGAGTTGGAGCTGGGGCATTGGATGCCAGCTAACAAACAAGAGTCATATAGAGATATGATTAGCAATTTGTTGTTTACCTATGTCACTAACTTTCTAGCAGTGAAACCAAAGCTCACTAGAATTTTAGTGAATATGGATCTTGGTCCCCTATATGACGTTAGAGGGAAGACGATGCTAATATAGTGGGAATCTTTTATTAAATTTGTTAATAGAAGAATTGCATAAAACTTAGTGCTAAACCTTGCTTTCATTTTAATGTTGTAGATCATGTCTGCCTGTAACACTTCGGCTTTCAATTTGCGATTTGTTCTTGAGAAACAAAAGTTGAATGGAATGAACTTTATTGATTGGTACCGCAACATGATACTTGTTCTCAGGCAAGAGAAAAGGGAGTATGTTCTTGAGCAACAATACCCTGATGACATCCCTAATGGTGCACGTGCTGCAACCCGCAGAGCTTATGAGAAGCACTACAATAATTCACTCGATGTCAGCTGTCTCATGCTTGCCACCATGTCCCCTGATTTGCAAAAGCAGTATAAGCATGCCGATGCTCACTCCATGATTGAAGTGTTGCATGGAATATTTGAGAACCAAGCTAGGACTGAGAGGTACAACATCTCAAAGTCCTTGTTTGCGTGCAAGCTAGCAAAGGGTAGCCCGGTCAGTCCTCATGTGATCGAGATGATTGGTTACATTCAGACTTTGGATAAGCTTGGTTTTGAACTCAAAGGATGATCTGGCTATTGATGTCATTCTCCAATCTCTCCCCGGCAAGCTATGAGCCTTTTGTCATGAACTATCAGATGAATGGCTTGGAGAAAACATTAGCTGAATTGCATGGGATGCTAAAAACAGCAGTGGTGAGCATTAAGAAACCCCCCTCATGTGATGATGGTTCAGAAGAAGAACAAAAAGAGGAAGCGTTGGACACCTCCTAAAGGCAAAGCTAAAAGAAAGGTTCCTAATGAGTCCTCGAGCTCTATGCAAACGCTAAAGTTCAAATCTGGCTCTACTTCTAATGACAGTGTTAGCCTAAACGGTAAATGCTAAACAGTCGGTCACCTACCGTTTAGCTCTTTAGTCAGACTAAACGGCCATTTAAACAGGTTAAACAGTCATTAAACAGGGTAAATGGCTGATTAAATGGATATGGCTAGCCAGTGTGTAGCGTTTACATGGCGTGTAAACAGCCTAAACGGCCGTATAGGTGAACATTGCCTAATGATGAATGCTTCTATTGCCGTGCCAAGGGACATTGGTCAAGAAATTGCAAGAAATACTTAAGAGGATCTCAAGAAGAAGGAAAGTGAGACTTCCACCTCAGGTGTAAATGTTGTAAATATTACAGAAATTAATAATACAGAAATTAATCAGAAGCTTCTCAGCTTGGTTTGTTTCAAAAAGAAAGAAGTTTACATACCCCCTAATATATCAATGATCTACCACATCACCCCTCAACCATAAAACCTGGTATCTAAACCCCTCAATTTTGCAAAACCATTTAAATGAACCCATGGGGTGCTTTTTGCATAGTGGTTTTGCCACATGGGATGGGTCCAAATGTCTTACTTTCTTATTATACATATTCTCTGTCATCTGACGATCTTATCTTCTTTTCCCATCGCTCATGAATAATAAAAATACCGCTTTTCCTCCTTGCCATGTTGCAGATGAGGAGAACGGTAGCAATAAAAAAGTAAATATACCCATCTACAATGGGTCCGTATGCCAGCATGGATGGCACGGTGGCAAAATCGCTATGCAAAACCACCCATGGAGGTCATCCAAATGGTTTTGCAAAGGTAAGGAAGTTAAAGATCTGGTTTTATAGTTAGGGGGTGATCTTGGTGACCATTAATATACTATTCGTTTAAGAAGGAGAAGTGATAGAGCCGTCTCCATGTGAAGAGAAGATTGAGGTATAAAATACTATGTCAAAACACTTCATCGGAGACACGGCTTAACCCACATAACAGACGTAATTTTTTCACATCTCTAAATTTGCATTGGAGAATCCGCGTCCCCAATGGTCATTGACGGAGACACGTCTTGATAAGAAACACATTGCCTTCAACTGTAGTCGGTGACACGGCTAGACGTGACGCGTCTCAAAATCGTAATAATTGGAGACGCATATTTACAAAACATGTATCCGAACTACAGTTATGGGATATGCTAGTAAACAAAACACATCTCCTTTATCTGTGATATCAAAGATGTTTAGTGTATCCCGCATCTTTTTGTATCTCTGATATCAGAGGAGGGTATACAGAATGTGGCTCTTTTATGTGTGATTTCAGTGGCATGCATACTTGATCCACGTCTGTGATATCTGAGTTTTTTTTTTGAAAACAGCAGCATTGCATGATGATGACTAGATGACGATTTTCTTCATTGTCCTATTAAATGACGATGGAGAGCATTCTTGAGCCGGTTTAAATAGAACGGTTCCACCACACTGGGTGCGGGGATAGGGCACCGCCGCTAAGGTGCGGGGATAAGCAAAGTAAGTGTCATTGTTTCGAACCACCGACTAGTAAATCTTATGATTGCACGTCTGGCCCGGATGGTGAGCAAGAAAAACACGAGGGTTTATACTGGTTCGGGTAGAATATCCCTACATCTAGTTCGATCGACTTGTGCTCTTGCACTAGGTTTGCAGCAGGGGTTACAAATGGGTGAGAGAGGGATAGGGCTCTCAAGTCTTTGGTGAGGTGTGAGTGTGCGAGTGTGAGTCCGAATGTTCCGTCCTCCCCGTCGGGGGTTCTTCCTTCCCCTTTTATAAGTCAAAGGGAAGGGAGTCGTTACACACACACACAGAGAGAGAGAGAGAGATCGCCGGGATCTTGTTGCTTCTCCCCTTCGTGTGGGCCCCGACGGCCCTGTAGATCACGATGGAGGCGCTCCCATACCGTGCCCTGGTGCGACGTGCGCCGTCCATCCCAACAGGACGGGCGGTGCGGGTCCATCTAGTCGCAGGATGGGTGACGTGCGCCCTACCGAGATGGGCGGTGCCAGATCCTGGTGCGTTTTACGGCTTGAACCCCAGCCCGGCGGACGTCCGGGCATGCCGTAGTTGCGTGTCTTCTCCGAGGGTCAAGTCGTCGCATGTCCTTACCTACCCGTACGCTAGAGGTATGTCCCCCGGCGTGGCCCGTCATTTCATGGGGTCCCTAGGGGCCCCACGGCCTACGACGGACATGCCCGACCCCTTTCCCTTGGGGTTAGGCAAAGCAGGCGCGGCCAACCCATCATCGTTGGGGTCGGGCGAGGAGGACGCGCCCGATCCCTTACCCTTGGGGTCGGACGAGGCGGCCGTGTCTTCCTCCAGTGCTTCGTGTTGGGCTGTCGATGCTCCTTCTCCTGGTGGGCCGTTTTGCGGTCATTTGACGGCCCAGCTAGCCCAAGCAGAATACTCTGAGGGAGCTAATCCACGATCAGCCTCTCTAAGGAGTGTTCTTTGGGGGATGCATGACACTTGCCCCCGACAGTAGCCCCTGAGCCCCTACGCGGCTTGGAGAGTTATGCTAGGGTTTCGCTTTACCCGAGCAGTGAGTCCCGTGCCGGTCCGAACATGTTCACGGTTTGGCGTTTAGGTTCATGTGACTCGGAGGTGATTCGTCTTTGTCAGGCTCATGTGGGTGCGCGCGAGCACACCCACTGGGTGTAGCCCCCGAGCCTCTGGGTGAGTCAGAGATTCACGCAGAGGGTTCTGCTGGTGTGCTTGCCTTTTTGCCCTGGTTGATGTGACCGCTCAGGGCTTCTCCCTCCTCCTATCTCACATGGGTGTGCGCGAGCGCACCTAGTGGGTGTAGCCCCCGAGCTTCTGGGTGAATCAGAGATTCGTATGGAGGGTTAGCTAGCGTATTCGGGAGGTGCCCCGCGGTGATGCCCTTGCACAGGTGCCCTCCCTTTGGGTCTCATTTCTGACGCCCACCGACCGTGGCCGGTGGTTGCTTTGGTGATGATCAAGTTGCAAAGCGCGCGCTCTCCTGCTGCGCCCGCGCTCGCTTGCCTTGGGGCTCACAATGGCTGTCGCTTGACCCCGTCCTAGTCTACGTCCACCTGCCTTGTCTTATCTCCTTCCATCCTGTTGAGCCTTCAATTGCTGACGGGGGCTGGGGTAGGTGGACCCTTTTAATGCCGGCTGCTTGGCCCCCTGCGTGTTCGAACCTGCGTCGCCACCTTGCCCGGACGTGGCTATAAGTAGCGGCGCTGGGTTCCTGGTTATGGCACCAAGCTCGAGCGACAAGTCCTCCACAAATGCATTGTAGAGCTAGGCCTCCAAAAGCTCGGGTTCAGCTCGTTCGAGCTAGACCGCATCCTCCCGTTGGTTGCTGTTAGTGGATTGACTGCGTGTGGAGGAGCATGATGAAGGAGAACTTGAGCTTCCAGATCCTCGGCTTCACCTTCATGAGGCGGTTGCCTTGGATCTGGTGCTGGTTCCTCATGAGGGCGAAGGCGGCCTCATCGCCCTTCGTGAAATCATTGGGTAGGTGGTGACTCACCCGCAACTCCCTACTTCCTTCCCGTGGGGAGGCGGGGGAGAGTCTTGCCGCACCTGCCCTGATTTCACGTGGGACTGCCGGCTCCATCCAATGCCGTACGGCCTCGCCAAGATTCCCTCTTTCATCTTTCCCGCTACCATTGCCGGGGTCGCCCATCGGTTGCTGGGGGGCGTGTCTAGGCAGCATGAGATGTATGCGCCGACTGCCAGCCATGTATGGCTCCTACTTCCAAGACAGCCTTGCTGTTAGGGATGGACTACGATGTAACCGCCCATCTTGGCCCTATGTCAACCGTGGCAAACCTCGGGCAACATTCGGCGTTACCATACGCGGTAACGCTTAAGTTGTTTGTATTCTCGCACGGCCCATGGCCGGTTACCTTCTCCGTTTGAAGTGTAGGTTGTTCTGGTAGATCTAGATTTCATGGTTTTTGTTATGCACCCAGAGTGCACCATGTAATCGTTCTCCCTAACTTTGGAATAAAAGAAAGATGTTCTTATGTTTGGCGTTGCACCCTGGGGGAGCCCCCGAGTCGACGAAGGGTCAGACACCGTCCTGGGGGTTTTTCCTGCTCAGGATGGACCCAAAGGACAGGATTTTCCTTTCGGCTCCTGCCACCACCTTATATGCGACCGTGAGTTCGGTCTCCTCGCTAGTCTGACCCCCGAGCCCCTGCGCGTTAGCCAGAGATTGGTCGGGCGGTCGTCTCGTCTTATGTCCGTCTCCCTTCAAGCGTCGTTGTCGTTAGAACGGAAAGGCTGAGCAATGCTGTGTTTTTCCATGTCAGTCAAAACCCGGTGTGTCAGACCTGGGAGCACGGGACTGCGCAGGTGGCCTACATCTTACACGATAAGGCGTGGGACATGGCCCACGCCCTACACTAGTTGTTACTACTCGTAGCATAGTAGAACTACTCATACAGTAGTAAAACTAGTCGGATATAGTAGGGAACTACCAAAAAAGTACTCGGTTAGGACTCTAGGGCTCGTATCTGACTAGGACTTCCATGTAACCTTATCCCCATGACTATATAAGGGCAGACAGGGACCCTCCTCAAGTGGGGATCATGAGGGACAACTCATGCCTCATGCAACAGATCACTCGATTACCACCTAAGGAAATACAAACCACATAGGACGTATTGTATTACGCTCTCGGCAGCCCGAACCTGTCTAAACCTTGTGTTTCTTGCACCTTCGAGTTCCTGATCTCGGCAACACCCTACCTACAAACTCACCACCTCGGGGGTATCCCTCGGTGGGCATGGCGATAAAACACCGACAGCTGGCGTGCTAGGTAGGAATGTTCATCGAGCATCCATCGGAGAACTCGATGGCATCTCTCAGCTTCACCAGCACCGTGCTCGACGAGGGCACAACTTTCATCTTTGGCTCTTGGATCTGCGTCGCCAACGGCTTGGGTGGCTTCAGCAGCTGCCTAGTCAATTCCAGGAAGCCGGAGGCCTCTGCACCAACTCGAAGCAGCGAACTCGACAATTTCATCGACAACCTCAACGAGTTGCTGCTCCCTGATCTACCGAGGCAGATCAAAAGGACTACTCAACTAGACTTCAATTTGTGCTGCACCAGGACTACTCGGATCGGATTCAAACCGATCTAAGGAGGCTATGCAATCCAAGTCTCTCTCTGACTTGGAGGAGGACTTGAATCGCCTCTTCAAGATTCGAGATAAGGGAGGCACCGTGCATCGGGGGCCCCCTATTCTCAGCTACGACTTTGAAAATGAAGAGTACCCGTTAACTACAAGTTTGAGCTGAGAAGGACTCGAGGATAGGGGAGCCACCGCTCGTCAGGAGGCCTTAGTTCTTGACAACCACTCGCAACCCGATGATTACTCCGAGTCATTTTCGGATAATCATCCAGGTTTAACCATAACATCTATGCCGCAAGGTTGTTTTGTGTACTGGAAGGGTCTAGATCCCTCCGTGTTACTTGAATACGACTTCTGCCTTGTGGCAAAATCCACCCTTCGGCGTATCGATCCCAGGGAGTCAGAAGATTTCGACTACTCCGCTCAACTTCACCCCACGTCATGACATTGATGCGTTGCAGCGACGACCTCGACTAGTCGACTCGTGCCACAGTTACGGCTGCTTTGACAAATTGGCAGCGCCAATGACAACTTCAACAAATCATCTCGACTAGAAACTAGTCAAGAACAAGTCTCAAGCTACTCGGCGACTAGCTCTGCATGGTCAACAACTAGTCGAATCAGCTCCGACTAGTTGGCTTCATCAACAAATCACCCACGGATCAAATCTACGCGTCGCCACCCACTTTTGGTGCAACGCACACTCTCTCCATCAGCAAACTCAAAACCCCCAAACCTTGTCCAGATTGGTTTGAGACGGTTAAATCCAGGACCCTCTCCGCATTGGAAGAGGATTTTGATCGTCTACCACCACTCAAAAAAGAAAAGCCATCGCGCGTCGGGGCGCTATTGTTTCTGACAACTACTCGGATTCAGCTGCTCATGTGACCCGGGGTCTGGTAAAGGGATTAGATTGGTCGAGCAGGTTTGGGCATCGGAAGGGCATGAAACCCTCCAGGTCTCTCAAATCAAGTCCACCACGATTCATTGCCACACCCGGCGAACTACCTTTTCAAGACGGTAGACCCCTCCCTCCTTCCGACGACGAAGACGAGGGCCAGGTGGTGCGAAGTGCCACACGCTTCGCTCCTAATTGAGAAGTACTCATGATTCACGTTGACGAGGACTATGAAGGCCTAGAGCAGGGCCATCTAGATGACTACGATGACTACCTCCTTGATCCACTCGACGAAGATGTGGAAGTAACAATGGATAGTGAATCTTCAGCCAACATCAAGGCAGAAGAGCAGATGACATCCAGAAGGAACACCACAGGCTCATCAATGCGATGTGCGCCCAACACAGGCACCACACCATCAAGACAAACCAGCAGGGGAGCAGTAACCTCCACAACTCCTCCACGGGCGACCTTCCTGCCATCAACAACGCTGGCTGGGACGCCCGCAATGTCATCATTGCCAGGTAGCAGGAGCATGAAGAAGTGGAAGCCTACAGCCCCACTTGCTATCAGCTCCCTCTTGACTACCTGGAGATAACTCAGAAGCGTAAGTGAGAAGCTGGGAAACAATCCACTCGCAGAAAGAAGACTCTCAGTTCGAAGGAACGATTTGAGGAAGCCCTCCATGGGCAATGCCTGTGGCACCCGAAGAGGAAGCATGCTGTGTTTGAATGTCAAACCCTTCGAAGGGTCCTGGGAGCTCCACCAAGTCTACGAAGAAAGGTGACGGGACTACCCGAGTAATGAATTACCCATAAATTAAGTACCCAGTTCAAGGAGATTTTCTGAGGGTCATTTAGGTGTTGCGTTTGTTTAAACCATTGTTTTGTTATTATATCTCAAAACAAGGGGTTCCGTTTGCCTAAAAGCACCCCTTTTTACCACTTAGTCAGGGTCGCTATTTATGCTCATTATTCGGGTTAATCACGACTCCCTCGCTAAACTTAGGGAACCCTGTCATAGCCGAACCATGCGACTGCCAAAAGTGGTTGCCTCATTTGGTAATGACTAGTGGAACCCGTTAATCAGCCAAATAAAGCACCTACATGATTATCCATCAAACACTTCCAGTAATGCTAAGATTACTAGTTTATGGCTAGTTTTCTATGTTACTGAAGGGGCCTTGCCCAAAACTACCAGTAACCCCCAGATTACTAGTTCCCGACTAGTTTTCTATGTTACTAAAGGGGCCTTGCTCCCAAACTTCCGGTAATACTCCATTTACTAGTTTCCGACTAGTATCGCGCATAGTTTACTGAAGGGGCCCTGCTCCCGTATGACCTCACCAACGGTCTTGACGGAATTCAATTTTTCCGGACCCGAAGCAACTTGAAGCAGCCATACCACCCGCATGGACATCAACCGTGCAATCGACAACCCGGAACCCCTCGAACCGAATCCGCCTTGGTCGGAGGTCCTGTACCACAAGTTCTTTGCCAAGTCGGAGGAGGATTTGGATCGTCTACCACAAGTCGTTGGAGGATTTGGATCGTCTACAACAAGTCGCAGGAGGATTTGGATCATCTACTACAAGTCGGAGTAGGATTTGGATCGTCTACTACAAGTTGGAGGAGGACTAGCCAGCACATCGAATGGCTCCCATCCCCGCCGACTACTCGGACTTCATCAACGATGCACTACCCTTATCAAACGGCCACCACGGCCTGACGGCGCCTCCATCTTGGTTGGGCAGGCCCGGGCATTGGAAGGGCACGAGTACTACAAGCTACCCGGCTCAACCCACCTCACTGCATTTTCAACTAGATCGAGCGGGCCTGGGCATAGGAAGGGCATGAGTCCTCCAAGCTACCCGGCTCAGCCCACCTTTCTGCGCCTCCATCTTGGTCGGGTGGGCCCGCGCAATGGAAGGACACGAGTCCCCCAAGCTACCCGGTTCAGCCCACTTCTCTGCGTTTTCAACTAGGTCGGGCGGGCCCGGGTATAGGAAGGGCACGAGTTCTCCAAGCTACCCGGCTCAGCCCACCTTTCTACGTTTTAAACTTGGTCGGGCGGGCTCGGGCATCGGATGGGCACGGAGTCCTCCAAGCTACACAATCCTAGCCCACTTTTATGCGCCACCAACCCCGACAACTTGTCGGGCCTAGAACCGTTCCAAGAAGGCAGGACCCTCAATTCCTCGATGACTACTTTGCCCTCGCGAGGGCACTCAGCGACACGCCGATGACTACTTTGACTATACAACTAGTCGAGAGTGGGACTCACTCCACTAGTGACTAGTTGGAGTTGATTCTGACTAGTCGAGTTTCATCAACAAACCGGCGCAGCTTCATCAACAAGTGACACGGCTTCGTCGGCAATTTCCGACGAATCAAGATCGACAACTATCCATGCTCGTCTAGCTTCTACGCTCTAGGGCCGGGCGCAACAAGACGGCTGCCCACATGAAGGCTGAGACCCGATTCAAGGAGGTTTTACGGAGATCTTTAGGGAACTTATTTAACCATTTTCTTGAGTTTTATTTTGACACAAGGGGTCTTTTCCCAAAGAGTTCATTCAACACTCGATCAGGGGATCAAGGAGTTCAGCCAAAACAGGGCTTGTTCATTCATCCATATTTTAGCACCATACGAACTGTCTTGGCCTACCCAAGGAGTTCCTTCGAGCTAACCGAGACATCTTCGCATGGCAACATACGACTTGTTTTGGTCCGCACAAGGAGTTCCTTTGGGCTAGCCGAGTCATCTTTGCACAACAAGTACTTTTATAACAACGCATGTATAGGATTGCGTTGTCACTTCCTTTGGGTGAACCGAGACATCTTTGCATGGCACCATAAGACTTGTCTTGGTCCGTCCAAGGAACTGATCACCCCACATGAAAGACCTCGTCATCAATCCCTTCGGGCCAACTGTGATGTTTTCGCAAGTCAACATGTGAATTCTCATGGTCTGCCCAAAAACACGATTGAAGCTACCAGCAAGATTTATTTCTCCCTCGCTAATTGACTTCTAGTCACCTTCACATGCTTTGATCACAACTCTGTTTACTGGTTCACGACTAGTATTACGTGTAAGTTTACTGAAGGGGCCTTGCTCCCATACTTCCACTAACATATTACTAATTTCCGACTAGTATGCTATGTTACTGAAGGGGTCTCTCTCTCATAACTCCAGTATAACTCCGTTCTACTGGTTTACGACCGGTATTATGAGCAAGTTTGTTGAAGGGGCCTCGCTCCCATACTTTCAGTAACAGATTACTAGTTTCCGACTAGTATGCTATGTTAATGAAGGGGCATCGCTCCCATACTCCCAGTATAACTCCATTTCCTGGTTCACGACTAGTATTACGTGCAAGTTTACTGAAGGGGCCTTGCTCCCATACTTCCAATAACACACTACTAGTTTCCGACTAGTATGCTATATTATCGAAGGGGCCTCGCTCCCATAATTCCAGTATAACTCCGTTCTAAAGGTTCACGACCCGTATTACGTGCAAGTTTGCTGAAGGGGTCTCGCTCCCATTTCCAGTATCAGATTACTAATTTTCGACTAGTATGCTATGTTACTGAAGGGGCATCGCTCCTATACTCCCAGTATAACTCCGTTTACTGGTTTACAACCGGTATTACGTGCAAGTTTGCTGAAGGGACCTCGCTCCCATACTTCTAGTAACATATTACTAGTTTTCAACTAGTATGCTATGTTACTAAAGAGGCATCGCTTCCATACTTCCAGTATAACTCCGTTCTATGGGCTTACGACCGGTATTATATGCAAGTTTGCTGAATGGGCCTCGCTCCCATACTTCCACTAACAGATTATTAGTTTTCGACTAGTATGCTATGTTACTGAAGGGGCCTCACTCCCATACTTCCAGTATAACTCCGTTCTACTGGTTTTTGACCAGTATTATGTGCAAGTTTGCTGAAGGGATCTCGCTCCCATAGTTCTAGTAATAGATTACTAGTTTCTAACTAGTATTCTATATTACTGAAGGGGCCTCACTCCCATATTTTCAGTACAACTCCGTTTAGTGGTTCACAATTGGTATCCGTGCAAGTTTACTGAAGGGGCCTCGCTCCCATACTTCCAGCAACGCTCTGACTACTAGTCTCCGACTAGTACTCTATGTTACTGAAAGGGCTTTGCTCCCCAACTTCCAGTATTACGTGCAAGTTTACTGAAGGGGTCTCGCTCCCATACTTCTAGTAACGCTCTAATTACTAGTCTCCGACTAGTACTCTATATTACTGTAGCGGCTTTGCTCCCCAACTTCCAGTACAATGCCGTTCTACTAGTTTATGACCGGTATTACGTACAAGTTTACTGAAGGGACCTCGCTGCCATACTTCTAGTAACAGATTACTAGTTGTCGACTAGTATTCTATGTTACTGAAGGAGCTCTCGCTCCCATATTTCCAGTACAACTCCATTTATTGGTTCACGACTGGTATCCGTACAAGTTTACTAAAGGGGCCTCGCTCCCATACTTCCAGTAACATTCAGACTACTAGTCTCCGACTAGTACTCTACATTACTGAAATGGCCACTCCCATACTTTTAGTATTACTCCTTTTACTAGTTTTCGACTAGTTATACATGAAGTTTACTGCAAGGGCATTGCTCCCAACATGGTTTCATGTATATCAGTTACAAAATAATTTTATGTTTACCTTGCAGGGGACCTGATCTGGACCATGCTGCTGGGCGAGTCGGATTCAACTCTGATTAATTGGCTTCATCAACAATCGCCAACGACTATTCTGATTTCACTAGAATGAACGACTACATGTCGCTGACTACAACGACTACTCATCGGATTCGACTCTGTCTAGTTGGGTTCATCAACAACCGTCGGTGACTACTGGACTTCGTGAAGAATGCATGATGACACGCTGGCGGCTACTTCGACTACTTGTTTCGCCTACAAGCTAGTCGGAATCGACTCTGCTCGGTGATACGCTGGTGACTACTTCGACTACTCGTCTCGCCTACAAATCTAGTTGGAATCGACTCCGACTAGTCGGCTTCATCGACAGTTCAAGATTCAGCGGCAACTTGGCAATACCTAGGCTCGGGGGCTGGCGCCACCGACTACTAGGTATATCCTATGCGATTCATTCTACCTCCCAGGCTCGGGGGCTGGATACGACATGGCTCTCAGCAATAAAGGTTTGATTTGAGTGGTAATTTAGGAAGTTTTTTGGTGAAGTTATTTGTGTAACCATTTATTAAGGAATGCTACCTAAAAAAGTGGTTTTCGAATTACTGAGCCAACTTGCCCATCTTAACCATCAAATCTTTACTGTCATATATTGCACGCCATGATTCTTTGGATCCTTTATTCCAAACCTTAGGGATTTGGATTCAAGGCTCGGGGGCTGCGGGACACATGTCATCAGCGACTTATTTTTCAAATCTGTTGGGAGATAAGGATAGAAGATTCAAGATTAAATTTACCCTCAGCCTGATTCTACGAGTCAACCTAAGGCTCGGGGGCTACTCCATATGGAGTGCGAGTTTAATCGCACCCCATATAAAAGAAGACTTGACAACTACTCGAAGCATGAGCACCTCACAGACTCAATGCAGCCAAGGAAGTACTCAGAAGACACCCTCAAAATGGAGTTCAGGAGGACTCGAAGGTGCCTTCAGAAGTAATCGGAAGCCTGCAGTACTCGACTACGAAGAGCTCGAGGGCTTGTTAGACCCGGGACCGCGGGACTGTGCAGGTGGCCTACATCTTACAAGATAAGGGGTGGGATATGGCCCACGCCCTACACCAGTTGTAACTACTTGTAGCGTAGTAGAACTACTAATATAGTAGTAAATCTAGTCGGATATAATAGGGAACTACTAGAAAAGTACTTGGGTAGGACTCTAGGGCTCGTATCTGACTAGGACTTCCATGTAATCCTGTCCTCCCAGACTATATAAGGGCGAACAGGGACCCTCCTCAAGTGGGGAGCATGAGGGACAACTTGTGCCTCATGCAACAGATCACCCGATTACCACCTAAGGAAATACAAACCATACAGGACGTAGGGTATTACACTCTTGGTGGCCCGAACCTATCTAAACCTTGTGTTCCTTGCACCTTCGAGTTCCTGATCTCGGCAACACCCTACCTACAAACTCACCACCTCGGGGGTATCCTTCGGTGGGCGTGATGGTGAAACACCGACACGGTGCTCGGTGAGCTATTAACGGGTTAATCCGAGTAGGGCCCCGGCTCTTGTTCGAGGGGATCCAGCTTGGGTCAGCTGGTGACCGACTCCAAATTCTTGATGGCCAATCCGTATAGTTATTAGGTCCATTCGACCGGTCTCGATGGCTCGTTGCCTTTCTTTGGAGAAAAACTACGGATCATGTCCTAGTCAAGGCTCGGACATGGGTCAGGATGCTTGTGACGCTTGCGCGCTAGGGTGATGGCCACTAGCGGGCCCATCCATCCTCGCCCCTTACTCTAGTGGTGCCCTGTGGCCGTTGTGAACCCGTTCATGGGCCAACCTACGAACCCTAGGACTTTAATGGGCCGTCGGGGCATTTTTAGCCCGTATCCCTTCTCGCCTTTGTGGGCCTCTGGCCCCTTTATTGCTGGGCGCGTTCTCCGAGGAGTTAGGCCCGGGTGCGGCGTGCGCACTACCTCCGATGTGATGGGGCAAAACAACACGGCGGATGCGGTCATTATGGTGATCGTGGGGGTCGAGGCGTCGGTTCACCTATAATTTGGGCTCTTGGCCCCTCTGCCACCTCCTTGCTCCTTCATCTTCTTGCCTTCTTTGTCTCATTGCCATCTTGACAAGCCGCCCCCTCCTCTGCGTCCCTTTTCCTACAAGAGCTCCCAACCCTAATCCATCGCTAGCAATAGCGTCGTGGTACCGCTCAGAGGTGAGCCGATCCCTCCTGGATGGCCTCGTCAAGCGCGGGCTTCTTTGCCCGTGAAGTGCTGCAGTGGAGGGGCTCTTACCTGGCCGTGAGGAGCTGCCAGCGCTGCGAGATGGCTATGTTGTTTCCTTCACGCACTTCCATGAGAGCAGATTCTGGATGCCCCCTCATCCATTCTTCCGTGGGCTTCTCCACCACTACAAGATAGAGCTGCAGCACCTCAACCCCTACGGGATCTAGCAGATCGCGTCCTTCATCGTGCTGTGCGAGGGGTTCCTGGGGATCGAGCCTCATTTCGAGCTCTGGAGGTATTTCTTTGCCGTCTCTCTAGTCAACAAAAGTGACGGATTGACGATGCCGATATGATGTGCAGTGATCCATCTACACAGGCCACGGGCCCAGGAATACATGGCCATTGCCACCATGAAGTCCAACAAGGGGTGGCACTTGCGGTGGTTCTACATCAAGAACGTCGATGCCGCCCCTCTCCCACTCTTCACCAGCCATACAATCGCGGAGGCTCCGTCGGAGTGGTCGTGGGGGCCGGTGGATAAGGAGAAGAAGAGGCTCACCCCACTCTTGAGCGCTATCACGCATCTGAATTGCCATGGCCTCCGCAGCGCCAGCATTATCAGGGCCTACCACTCGAGGCAGGTAGCACCACCGATGGCGCGTACGCTCCTGCTATTCGGGATGGCGGCGGGAGTGCAGCTAGAGGGCACGGCGCTCGCCCAAGGCACGCTCTGGAATTCAGAGATCCAGCAACGCATCTGGGAGACGCTGGAGGAGCCCAACGGGACCTTCCCATTCGAGGGTCATCTGCCGATGCGGCCCGACACTGGCTTTGTTGACTTGGTTAGTATCTCCTGACCCCCTCATCACGTCTTGCTCCTTTCATTTACTCTTACCTTCGATTTCATGGGTCAGTGCATGCAGGGTCAGTTCAGCCCTTTCCTCGATTCCCTCACTCCGCTGCCGAAGGATGAAGCCGTGCGAGTGGCAAACCGGCGGCCAATGAGACACGGAAGTAGAAAAAAGACACGGAGAAAGCCAAGAAGAAAGTGCGGGAGCGCAGGAAGCGCCAGCTAGGGTCGGACGAGGAGGTGATGGAGGATGATGGCGATGATGACAATGCTGATGAGGAGGAGGAGGATGATTGCGACAACATCCCCTGGGACAAGCTGGTGCGCGATGACGATGCGGGGACATCCCTTTAGCCGTCAGTGTCAGCTCCAGGACCCTCCGGCCCCACGCCTACCCTGACACAGTAGGGGGAGGCCACGCGCATGGAGGCGCTGGAGATGGAGCGTGACACCCCATCCGCCTACGCGCCCTTCAGCTCCATGCCTGCCCCGACGCAGCAGGGGGAGGATGCGTGCGCGGTTACGGAGTTGGGTCATGATGCCCCGATGGAGATTCCCGTGCAGGTGGGGGATCCCAATTAATGCACTGAGGAGGCGGAGCTAGGTTCGGGGGGCCCGATCCAGAAATGCCCCCGTATGGTGGTGCCTCGGTAAGTCGATGGTCTCACTACTCCTTCATTGTCGGCGATCCTCCGCCAATGGTGTAATAACCGCCCTCGGGCCTTTGCGACAGCACCAGAGGCAGGGCAGGTACCCTGGTGGTGGTGCCGCGGAAGGTCCTCGCGCTGCGGCGGCCACCTCCGAGCGTGGCCGGCACTCCGTAGGGGGCGAGCATGGGGGCACAGAGGGAGACGCGGCACTGGCACCTGTGAACTCAGTGCCGCAGCCAGTGGCTGAGGATCCATCTTGAGAGAATGCGCCCGCGGGAGTAGTGCAGCCACCGGCGTTGCTTGTCACGGAGGGGTCGGGGGCAAGCGCGCTCAACTCACTCCCCGAGGTTGAGATGTAGATGGCGTTGCCACCCCGCGAGGCTAACATGGCCCCTGCGGAATGGGCGGATGAGGAGATAGCGCGGGTGGAGCCGTTGGCATGCAAGGTCATGGCGGTTGCCCAGGAGGAGGCCTCGGCTGTTGGTGGTGAGATAGCCAGGGTCTTCTCCGCATGTGGTGTCGGAGGAGGTGCCTGCTCACTTAGCGCCAACAGGAGTGGCTGACCCCAGCATTGGCGGGAGGGCATCACTGTCCTCGGCGCAGATGGGCAAGGATTAGCCTGCGTGGGGAGGCACCCAGGAGGTGCGGGACCCAGCTACGGCGATCCTCGCCCTCAGCGACGAGGTGGGGGACACGGTGTGGTAGGGTGTCTCAGGAGCCCTATCCACCACACTGGGCGCGTTGCGTGATGTCGCTGTCCCGAGCTACCAAGTATGACATGTCAATGCCCTTGACCCTCGCCCCCTTTTTGGGAATTTCTAACGTTTTTGTTTTTTGCATTCCTCATGAATTGTGCCAGGGACCAACTTGCTAAGGAGGCGCGGTGATGCACGAAGGTGGTAGCGCAGCTTGCTGCGGCCCGCTAGGAAGCGGCTGGTGCTCGGGCCAAGGCGTCTGCATATGCCAAGGTGTTAGAGCGGCTGCGCAGGGAGCGGACTCAGTTAGCCGGTGCCATGGATGAGCTCCACGGCGAGCTTGAGTCGGCCGGCCAAGAGCGCATTGCCGCCGTGCGCCTATCTGAGGAGCGGGAGGAACACGTGCGGGCCGCTTAAGGGAATCTTGCAAGTAAGATCCTTCTCTTATTCCCCTCGGATAGACAGTTTGTTGGTCGCGGCGTGTTTAATTAACCTTCCTTTTCTTCCTTGGCAGGCACCCAGTAGCAAGTGGAGCTTCTTCAGCAAGAGTGCGCCAAGGAAAAGAAGCAAAAGCTTCAAGCTGAGGCAACAGCCGGCGATCTTGTTGTGGAAGTTGCTGGTAGGCAGGCAGAGATAGCACACCTGAATGGCGAAACGAGCAAGCTCCAGGACCAAGTGAATGGTAAGACTTTGCTTGCCTTAACCATCCTTTCAAAGTTCCTGGCAGGCCTTTTGATGTCGCTGGCGTGTGTTTGAGCAGTGCTTGAAAAGCTTGGCGAGGAGGTGGTGGTGCGCCGACGCCTGGAGAAGGAGTTGAGCGAGGCGAACGCCATGCTGCTTAAGTAGTCCAGTGAGCACGACACTCTGCGGACCGCCATCGGGTTGGTTTTGAATGACTTCGAGATGACTTTGGAGCCGGGGACGAGTATGCTAGCGGTCCAGGTGGTCAATATCCTGGATCGGGCGTGCGGGATGGCAAAGCGGGCGCTGCACCTCGGCGTGCAGCGGTCATTCGCGATCACGCGTTCTCATTACGAGAACATCGACCTGCAGGCAATGAGCCAAGGCTTCACGCCCGGCTGCGCCGACATCGAGCGGGACTAGATCGAGGAAGAGGTGGCCTCCCTTGCGCAGGTCCTGGCTGCAAGTACGGAAGAAGATATCATGCTTAAGTAGTTAGGTAGTTAGTTTAACTCTAGCTGTAAACTGGGCCTTAATGCCTGAAGTTATGAAAATAGTCTTTTTAAGCTTATGAATTTTGGCTGGGAGGACCTTTGGCGAGGAAGTTTTAAAGATGTCCGACTGTTCCTAACATCGGGGAGATGGGAAAAGAGGTGCGAATGAGACGACTTTGATCATGCTAGTGAGCGGAGGCACCGTAGCCGCTGGGGCATGGGTTTCCCGCAGTCCGACCAGCTTTACTTAAAGCACGCTCCTTCGCCACCTGCATTTTCTTTTTTGCCTCAATCATAGGTACAGGTTGGGTGTAAGGGATTTTGAGCGGGTATGGCCCTGGTAGCTCCCGAGTGAGGCCCGACCTCCTACCGTGGCTGGGCTCGAGCGTCACTAAAAAGTGATAGAGTGAAAAAGAAAAGTTCTCCATAGCACAAATCAATCCTACATCGTGAAAATTTACAAATCTTGGAGAATATGAAGGGTAAAAGCGATGTAGGTGTTCAATGTTCCAAGCGTTGGCGAATACTTCACCCTTGGGGGTTTGTAGCTTGTAGGTGCTTGGCTGGAGGACCTCAGCGATGATGAAAGGCCCCTCCCAGAAAGGGGAGAGCTTGTGACAGTCCTTGTTGCTCTCGCCGAGACGTAGCACCCTGTCATCGACGTTGAATGCCCAACCCTGCACTCGGCAGCCATGGTACTATCACAGTGTCTGCTGGTACTTGGCCAATTGAAGTAGCGCAACATCACGTGCCTCGTCGAGCTGGTCTATCACATCCTCGAGAGATGCCCATGCTTCTAGTTTGTTTTACGCCCTAACTCTGGGCGCTCCATAGTCCAAGTCGGTCAGGAGCACCGCCTTGGAACCGTAAACCATGAAGAAAGGGGTGAAACCAGTTGTCTGACTAGGGGACATCCCGAGACTCTAGAGGACCGCAGGGAGCTCAGCATCCCACCACCCGGTGAACTTCTTCAGGCGATTGAAGATTCTAGGCTTGAGCCCCTGTAAAACCATGTTGTTCGCGCGTTCGACCTGCCCGTTCGTGTAGGGGTGCACCACGGCAGCCCAATTGACTCGGATGTGGTTGTCATCGCAGAACTTGAAGAATTCCTTTCCCATAAACTGCATTCCATTTTCCGTGATGATGGAGTTCGGTACTCCAAAGTGGTGGATGATGTCGAGGAAAAATTCCACGGCCTGCTCAGACTTGATCGTCGTGATCGGTTGAGCCTCGATCCACTTCGTTAACTTGTCAATGGTGACAAACAGGTGCATGTAGTCCCTAGGCGCTTTCCGAAGGGGATCGACAAGACCAAGTCCCCAGACCGCGAACGGCCATGTGAGTTCACCGAGCGTAGTATTGGCACCCTTCGCAGGCGCGCATGATCCGCTCGGCATCGGCGACCACCGTTGGCCAGTAGAACCCCTAGCAGAAAGCGTTGCCAACCAGGGTTCTCAGAGCAGCGTGGTGCTGGCAGACCCCGCCATGGATGTCCTTCAGCAGCTGGTTGCCTAGCTCGATCGGAATGCAACGTTGTAGGATCCTGGTGTGGCTTCGCTTGTAAAGCTCCTCTTCGATCACGACAAATGACTTAGCGTGGTGCGTGAGCCATTGAGCCTCTGTTCAGTCGGTAGGGAGCTCCTCGAGGAGGAGGTAATCGAGGTAAGGCTGCCTCTAGTCGGCCGGAGTGTCGGGCTCCAGCGCTAGCTCCTTGTCAAGCTCCATGACTTCGGGGTCGGGCGGGGTCGGTGGTTGATCAGCCCTCGAGCCCGAGGCGGGTGGCTCACGCTCGGACTGCTCTGGCTCCTCGTAGCGGACCGAGGGTTTGTACTGGTCACTGGCAAAAATGCCACGCGGGATGGGCTGGCTGCTAGATGCCATTTTTGCCAGCGTGTCGGCTGCCTCATTGAGTTGTTGCGGGATGTGGTTGAGCTTGAGTCCATCAAACTTATCCTCCAATTGCCTGACCTCCTGGTAGTACGCAGCCATCTTGGGGCTGAGGCAGCTCGACTCCTTCATGACTTGGTTGACTATGAGCTGAGAGTTGCCTCGAACCTCAAGTCGTCGGATGCCCAGCTCGATGGCGATGCGCAGGCCGTTGAGGAGTGCCTCGTATTCGGCCACGTTATTTGAGGTAGGAAAATGAATGCGAATCACGTACCTCGTGCACACGCCAAGAGGGGAGATGAAAACCAGGCCTAGGACGGCTCCTCGCTTCATCATCGATCCATCAAAATGCATTGTCCAGTACTCCTCATCGATGGCTCCCGAGGGCAACTGGGTCTCAGTCCATTCTGCGATAAAATCGGCAAGCACCTGAGACTTGATGGCTGTCCGAGGGGCATATGAGATCCCCTGTCCCATGAGCTCGAGGGCCCATTTCGCTATCCTCCCGGTGGCGTCCGGGTTGCGCACAACCTCGCCAGGGGGAAAGACGTCACCACAGTCACGGGGTGCGACTCAAAGTAGTGGCGCAGTTTCTGTTTGGCGATCATTAAAGCATACGGGAATTTCTGGATCTGGGGGTAGCGAGTCTTGGCATCAGCTAGGATTTCACTTACGAAGTACATGGGACATTCCACCTTGAGAGCATGCCCCTCTTCTTCCCGTTCAATGAAAAGTGCCGTGCTGACCAACTGAGTCGTTGCCGTGATATAGAGCACGAGCGGCTCTCCATCGGACGGCGGGACCAAGATCAGGGCTTTCGACAAGAGCGCTTTGAGCTTGTCAAGTGCCTCTTGAGCCTCGGGGGTCCACGGGAAGTGATCGGTCTTCCTCAGAAGCCGATAGAGAGGGAGGCCTTGTTCGCCGAGGCGTGAGATGAACCGGCTGAGGGCTGCGAGGCATCCTGTGACGCTCTGAACCCCCATGAGGTTTTGGATCGAGCCTATTTTGGTGATGGCTGCAATCTTTTTCGAGTCGGATTCGATGTCGTGCTCAGAAATGATGAAACCAGGCAAAATGACCCTCGGAACCCCGAAAACACATTTCTCGGGGTTGAGCCTAACGTTGCTCGCCTGGAGTCTAGCGCAGGTTTGCTCTAGGTCAGCCACCAGTTGCTCGACCTGTTTGGATTTGACTACGATGTCGTCGACATAAGCCTCGATGATTTGCCCAATGAGGTCCCTGAAACATCGGAGCATGCACCATTGATAGGTGGCCCCTACGTTCTTCAGATCGAATGGCATGGTGACATAGCAATATGATCCGAAGGGGGTGATGGAGGAAGTCACGAGCTGGTTGAACTCCTTCATCGCGATCTGGTGGTACCTAGAGTATGTGTTGATGAAGCGGAGGGTTTTGCAGCTTGAGAGTCGAGTCAACTACCTGGTCTATGCAAGTCAAAGGAAATAGATCCTTTGGGCACGCCTTGTTGAGATTCATGTAGTCAACACATATTCTCCATTTCCCCCTCTTTGTCCGTACAAGAACGGGATTGGCCAACCACTCAGGGTGATACACTTCCATCATGAATCTGGCTGCTAAAAGTCTTGCGATCTCCTCACTGATGGCCCTGTGCTTCTCCTTGTCGAAGCGGCGTAGGCGTTGCTTGATCGGTCTGGAGTCTGGCTTGATCTTCAGGGCATGCTCAGTGACTTCCCTCGGTACGCCCGACATATCCGAGGGTTTCCACTCGAAGATATCCTTATTGGCGCAGCGAAGTCAGCAAGCGTGCTTTCCTATTTGTGGGAGAGCGTAGTGCCGACTCGCACCTTCTTGGCTGCGGAGTTCTCAGGGTCGACGAGAACCTCCTTCACGCCCTCCGCCGGCTTGAAGGATTTGGCAACCCCATTGGAGTCGGGTGCCCCTCCGCGGTTTCCTCCCTGATGGTTGCTAGTTCCTCGGAGGCGATGATCGCCGAGGCAAGCTCGCAGCTTTCTACCTCACACTGGTAGGCACGCTAGAAGGAAGAGCCGATGGTGATGACCCCATGCGGGCCCGGCATCTTGAGCTTCAAATAGGTATAATTGGGGATGGCCATGAACTTCGCGTAGCATGGTCACTCCAATATGGCGTGGTAGGATCCGTGAAAGCCGACCACCTTGAAGGTGAGGGTCTCTGTCCTATAGTTGGTCTGATCCCTGAACGTCACAGGCAGGTCGATCCGCCCGAGCGGTATCGCCTGCTTTCCAGGCACGATGCCATGGAACGGCGCCTAGACGGCCCGATGCGCAATCGGTCGATGCCCATGGTATCCAGGGTCTCTGCTACATGATATATAGGCCGCTGCGCCCATCCATCAGTACCTTGGTGAGGCGCTTTGTGCCGATGATCGGGTCGACTATGAGCGAACACCTCCCTAGTTGCAGGATGCTGCACGGATGGTCGGATCGGTCGAAGGTGATGGCTGAATCTGACAATCAAAGAGACGCAGGCATCGCCGGTTTGGCAGCGTAGACCTCCCGGCGTGTGAGCTTCTGGCGGCACCTGGACTCGTAGGCAGCTAGGCCCCCGAATATCATGAGGCAGCTATCGAGATCGTGGAAGCCGTCATCCTTCCCCTCAGCGTCACCATCCGCTGGCTTGGGCCTCTTCTTCTACTCCCCCATCCTGGTACCTCCCGTCAGGAACTTCTTCATGAGGGCGTAGTCCTTGTGCAGATGCTTGACGGGGAAGGCATGGTTCGAGCACGGCTTCTCCAGCATCTTCTCGAAATGATCGGGGGTCTCCCCGATGGCCGTCCTGCCTCCCTTTCGGTTGGCAGCGGCTATGAGGGAGCCCCCGTTGCTCCTCTTGTTCTTCTTTTTCCCTAGGCGGTTCGAACCACCCTTGCCAATGTTCTTGTCGCGCTTCACCTTGCCCTTAGCACGGTCGAAGATCGCCCCGACCGCCTCCTTGCCCGAGGCGTGGTTCATTGCGATATCAAGGACCTCCTTGGTGGTTCGCGGGTTCTTGCACCCCAATTTGTGAACCAGGGACTCGCAGGTGGTCCCGGTCAAGAACACCCCAATCACGTTGGCGTCGGAGACATTGGGCAGTGCGTTGCACTCCTTCGGGAAGCGCCGGATGTACTCGTGGAGTGTTTTCCCCAGCCTCTGCCGGCAGTTCTTGAGGTCCCATGGGTTCCCGAGGCATTCGTAAGTGCCCTAGAAGTTTCCCATGAAGATTTCCCTCAAGTCCGACCAGCTATGGATCCGATCGGCTGGCATGTTTTCGAGCCATGTCCGGGCCAAGTTGGCCAGAGACAATGGCAAGTTTTGGATGATGAAGTCGTCATCAACCGCCCCTCCTCCCCGGCAAGCGAGCCGGTAGTCCTCGAGCCATAAGGCGAGGTTCGTTTCCCCCGCGTCTCCGGGCGTTGATGGTGTGGCGTGCATCACGATTGACGCTGAGGCATCCCTAAATGGGGCGTTCGCGGGACCTTCCCCCTCTCGTGGGGCTTGATGGACAGATACGTCCCTGACGCCTTGCTTTGTAGGGGGTGATGAGCGTTGTTGTGTCATGCGCAACTTTTGGTGAGTGTGGCGCCCCTCGGGCATCGCTTGCTCCGGGAGCCCTTCCAGTAAAGCCACTACGACGGCGATGTTCTGGATTGCTCGAGCGAAGCACGGGGGACCCTCGTTGTCTTTGAGGATCCTCCGGTTTATGTCGCGGGCGATGGCGCGTGCGCGCCCTCCATCCTACGACATCCAATCTCTCGCTCGAGTTCGGCACGCTCCTATTCTATCAGGAGGTGCACCTCCTCGAGCTCCTTCTGCTACTCAAGCCGTGCGGGCGGTGGGGCTTGGTTCCTCTCCTTGGCCCCGTCGTTAGGGCCGCTTAGGGGAGTTTGCATGCTGTGGGCATTTTCGACACACCCTTTGGGGACTCCCGCCATGAAACACTCCCGCGAGGGGTGGTGACTCTCTCTGCAAGGAGATCATGGAAGGATTCCGAGATGTAGTCCGTTATTCCCACGAACTCGCCATCCTTGGGGGTCAAACCAAAAAATGTCGCGGCGAGGCGATGCGTGTCCCCCGCCGCATTGCGCAGGCCAAAAGGAAACCTCATCGGGATGCCCCTGGCCGGGATCTCTGGGGAGAGTGGTTCTCCCCCAAAGAGCTGTGCCATGACGTTGGCGAGCGAGAAGAGAGTGAGGTGCAAGTCCTCCTGGGTCGATCGGGGACCCAGGAAGACGCGGAGCTAATGGCTGAATCTCTTGTAGTCGAAATCGAGAGGCGGGCTGTCCCTGAGGTTGCGATCCTCCAGGGCGTGCAACTGCAGTCCTCTGAAGTCCTCAATTACGGAGTTGAGGATGGAGGCGCGAATGGGTCGGGCTGGAACATGGATCTGCTCCAGTTCTCCCTTTGTGGTGACGATGAAGTCTAGGCTCCCGAAATGCACAAGCGCGCCGGGGCCCATCCTTCGGTGTGGTTGGCCATCCGCAGCCTGAAAAGGTCATCGAGACACGCAAAGGCCCCTACTTGGCGTGCCAACTATCGGTGTTTCGAACCGCCGACTAGTAAATCTTGTGATTGCGCATCTGGCCCAGATGTTGAGCAAGAAAGATAGGAGGGTTTATACTGGTTCGGGCAGAATGTCCCTACGTCCAGTTCGAGCCACTTGTGCTCTTGCACTAGATTTGCAGTAGGGGTTACAAACGGGCGAGAGAGGGATAGGACTCCCAAGTCTCTAGTGGGGTGTGCATGTGCAAGTGTGAGTCCGAATGTTCCATCCTCCTCGGCGAGGGGTCTTCCTTCCCCTTTTATAAGTCAAAGGGAAGGGAGTCGTTACAGAGAGAGAGAGAGACAGAGAGATTGCCGGGATCATGTGGCCCCAATGGGCAAGTAAATGATGATGGAGGCGCTCCCATATCGTGCCTTGGTGCGACGTACACATTCCATCCCAATGGGACGGGCGGCGTGGGTCTGTCTGGCCGCAGGACGGGTGACGTGCGCCCTGCCAAGATGGGCGGCGTGAGCCCTTGGCGCGTTTTACGGCTTCACCCCCAGCCCGGCGAACGTCCAAGGCGTGCCGTAGTTGCCTGTCTTGTCCGAGGGTCAAGTCGTCGTACGTCCTTACCTACCCTTACGCTAGAGGTATGTCCCCCGACGTGGCACGTCGCTTCGTGGGGTTCCCAGGGGCCCACGGCCTACGGTGGACGTGCCCGACCCCTTTCCCTTGGGGTTGGGCGAGGCGGACGTGGCCGGCCCATCATCATTGGGGTCGAGCGAGGCGGACGCGCCTGATCCCTTCCCCTTGGGGTCGGACAAGGCGGCCGTGTCCTCCTCCACTGCTTAGTGTCGGGCTGTCGGTGCCCCTTTTCCTGGTGGGCCGTTCCTCGGTCGTTTGACGGCCCAGCTAGCCCAAACCGAATACTCTGAGGAAGCTAATCCGCGATCAGCCTCTCTAAGGAGCGTTCTTTGGGGGTGCATGGCACTTGCCCCGACAGTAAGCAAGATAAGAAAAGTAACCTAGATGGCTTATTGAGTGACCGAATCAAAGAATCAGCTCGATAATCCGCATCTCTGATGTTCCATTTAATTGGAGATGCGGTCCAAAAAACCACCTCTCCAATGATCGCCCCTATCATCGGAAACGTGCTCTGCTCAGCCACGTCTATGATGATATGGTACATTGGAGACACGCCTTCACAACACACATTTCCAATGATATATAGGGCGATTATTGGAGACATGTCTAATAGGGCGCATCTCCGATATACCCACATATGTGACGTGTTTGTGTACAGCTAGCGGGGCAAATACATTGGAGAAGCTGATGAACAGGGCATATCTCTGATTTATCATAGGAGACATGTCCAAAATCCGCATCTTTGATGAGTGTGACTTCTTCGTGGCTTTCTTACATAGTGAAATACAACATCTAGGATACGATTCGATGCCTTTAGTTATAGACACAACACCTCAACCGTTATATGTGTCTTCTCTATTTAACCATAGCACAGAACTACCGAGGCATAGCTTAAAAGTGTAAAGACAATACATTATACAAGTTGTTTATTTTTCTATATTTATATGATATGGCAAAATCTGATAAACAGATGCTGTCTAGCTAACTACAATAGATGCCTTTTGATCAGTCTCTTTATCGAAGAAAAAGCTAGGAAGAGATAGAGGCGACAAAGAAGATTATAAGTAGGAACTGGCAAGGGCATGCTTTCCCTTTTTTTCTTCTTTTTTTCCTTTCACACAAGGAATTTTATTATAATTCTTGGAATTCGGGAAATAAAGCCAAGTGCAACACGTGATTGTACTACAAGTACGTAGCTTGATCGAATTTTCCTTTCTTACTATTGCCACGATTTGCACTGCCTGATGAAGCAACCATTCAAGTCTATCGAACTTTTCTTTCTTTTCTTTTTCTTTTTCTTTTTCTTTTTTCTTTTTGTTTTCCTTTTGATCTATCTGGGCCTGCGATCCAGGTGCTTATCTGTAATGTGTTCTGGAGTAGTATAAGATAGGAGTTGTGGGATCCAGGTTCCTTTTTTGTTTTTTTCCTTTCATAAAAGGAATTTCATTATAATTCCTGGAATTTGGGAAAAGCCAAAGTGCAACACGTGATGATTATACTATGTATAAGTTCATACCTGGACCGAATCTCTCTTTCTTCCTATTGCCATGATTTGCACTGCCCCAAACAAATATTCAAATCTATCGAACTCCTTTTCCTTTTCTGTCTGTTTGCCCTCTCTGAGCCTGGGATCCAAGTGCTTATCTGTGATGTGTTCGGTGTAGTAAGATGGGAATTGTGGGATAAAGCAGAGAGTAAGCACTAGTCCAGTTGGCTGCATGCCTGCTATACATTCTTTTTGTTTTTTCTATTCGCCTTTTCCTTTTTCCTTTTCATAAAGGAATTGTATCATGTAATATATACTCCAGCATCTAGAGTACATAAAATAAATCTATTCGTGCATTGGCAATTCATCGGGACCTAGCCACGTAGGCCATCAAGAAAGCAACGGACACACAGCAGTTGTGGATTTTGTAAGAGTTAACAAAAAAGTTTCCAGCCAAGTATGAGCAGCATGCAAGTTATTATGCCATTTGTTGGCTTTAGGCCAGCAGCAATTGCATGCTTGCACTATAGAAGCTGATCTTTGTGTTTTATGATGCCCGGCACTAGTAAGCAAGCTACTCCTATTTATTCTTTTTGGTATTTATATGTGCATATGCACCCTACTCATTGCTAGCTGCCCTCATGATCTGAGTTGGGAGCATAGTAACTAACTAACCATCCATGTGTGCGATGCATCATTTGAACACGCTTTCAGGTACGTTTTTATTCATTGATCGCTTTTTCTCTTATCAATTAAACTTTTGCCCCTAGCGCGCCCTCCTTTTCAGAGGAATTAACCCAATAACCTTTTTTTTCCTTTTAGCAAATGGAATCTTCTTTAATTTGCCACCCTGGAGTTAATAAGGCAAGACCGGAGAATAACTGTGTGGGGTTACTTTTGTAATTTGAACGATAGCATGTGCATGATGCCGTGACGTCTTTTTGTCTAGATGACACTATGTCGTCTTTCTTTAGCAAATTAAAGGTGGAGACGAATACTGAGGGTACATCTATTGGGAGACTTTAAATTGGTACCTAGAAGTTATAGAAGTTGAATGTTGTGCCCAAAGTAGTAAAGAGCTTTGGTGGAATGGCCTCAAAAGAATTTTGCCAATGGGTGCTACTATCTTAAAGCAGCATCGGCACATTAAAAATGCTCGTACTACGTACTACCGACCTGTGAAGCACGCAAAGCGAAGGATGAACCGTGCCCTAACTGAATGTTTCCCATGCAGAGCTTTCCTGGATGATGCAGATCGAAGAGATCGATGTTTGGCATATATAAAGTGCCAAGATTACATGGAGTCCCGAGCTTTCCCTTATTTATTTTATGTTCTGATGATCTGATCTGATTCGGGAAGATATGATCTGATTTCCACAGTGATTACGGTCTATGGTAATCTGAAGTATTTGATTTTCCCGAGTTGGACTCATGATGAAGGAGGTTTTGTTTCTCATCTAGCGAAGATGATGGATCTGTCTTGGCCTCTTGGGCAACTTCGAGATGCCAATGCAAGATCACACCCGTATGCGGCATGAAGCAAAAAGAGGATAATTCAATGAATTAACTTCATGCATGGGAATCGCTCACCGAACGGAGACCAAACCGAGTCTTTTCATGAGATCGACCTGGTTTCTTTCTCTCTATTCTCTTTCTCATTTCTTATTTATTTTGTATTATGCCACGTAAGCTTTTTCAGCTCACGTAACAATAAACTTAAGGAAAAAGTATATTTTTCATCCCTCAAGTATTATAAAAGTGTGACATTCATTCCTCGTATTTTATTTGGTGCAAATCAACCACTTAACTAACTAATACGGTGTATTTATCATCCCCGTCTTAGTTTATCAATGGTTTAGTGCCATCTAACGGCGGTTTATGTCACGTAATTTTATAACTAATCCCTACTTAGCAATGTAATATTCTGAGTTGAGGATATAAAACCTAAAAAAATTCTGTAAATCCTCTAAATTGGGATCCCATAAAATATTTATCGGAAAAACTCAACAGAATAGATTTACACCGAACTATTGTAGCGATTGATTCATCATCAGACATGGCTAAGTAATGATTAGTAAGATAATTATATGACCTAAACTAATATTATATGATATTAAATCATTATTAAACTAAGGTGAGGATGATAAATGTACCGGTTTAGTTAGTTAAGAGGTTGATTTGCACCAAACGAAATATAAGGGATGAATGTCACACTTTTACGATACTTGAGGGATGAAAAACACACTTTTTCCTAAAATTAATCATAAAAACCATTCTGCATGGAGGATTTGGAATGCCCTCGTAAGCCATAATGTGCTCCACACACGCTGGATCCCGCGCTCATGCCATACTGCACTATGGTAAGCGTTTTGCTAACGTGCTGCTGGCTCGTGTGCTAAGGAATTCTGCTCTGTCCCTACGTAATGGAATTCTTGCCTAGGAACCTTAAGCGCTTCCTCTAACGCCTCCCTTACAACACGGTGAGATATATTGATGGGAGTATTGTAAGTTTTTCATACATTGCGATACACCCTCATCATGCACACACTAATGCACTGCCGTATCAAAAGAAATGGTGAATTAATGATCTCATATTTGAGTAAGGGAAATGACGCAGCCACAACAAGCAGATAACAAGATTTGGAGAATTTTCTGTAGCACACTTATAATAGAGCCGCACAAGTAAGCTTTATTGCTTTTTAGGTTTATCAAAATCTTTGCACTATACAAGAATCTAATACTGAATAAAAAGTTACTTAATCTAATCCTCCTAAGCGCTCATCTAGAAATGTTTAATTAGACACTGTGATGGCTTGACGTGATTTAATTTCAATTTTATGCCTATGACATTTACCCATTTGTTTATTCAAGGTCCTACCGTTTGAGAGTATGTAGGAATAGGTGTTCCGTCATTAGCTACACCAAATTTAAGTACACTCTCTTCATTTTAAATTATAGTTAATTTTAGTCTTTCTGTAAGCCAAACTTACCACCAAAATTATAGAAAAAAGTAACAACAGCTACAACATTAAATTATTGATTTAATCAAATCCACCATAAATATGTCTTGAATTCGGTATTGCGGATGTTATTCTATGTTAAAGTTTGATAAGTTTAATTAAGGACAAAACTAAAGCTAATACTATAATTTGGGACCAGACGAATAGAATTTATGTCACCATATAATTTAATAACAAGGCTAAGTTTATAATTAGGCGTATAACTATATAATATACCCATAAAATTGCATGCAGTCGCTAGCTTCATGCACGGGTGAGGACAAGATAATTAGTAAACATGAACTCACCCATCCAAACCATACTATACCACTGATCATCGATATTAATTTAATACTCCCTGTGTATCGAATTATAGGCTATTTTGATATTTTTAGATATATGGTTTGTACTTTATATCTAAATATATGTAGTATATATCTAATTGCATGGTAAAAGCTATATATTTAAAAAAATTAAAATGATATATAATTTCGAACAGGGAGAGTAGTACATTAGTGACACGAGTTGTTGATTCTACGGCCGGGCCAGGAAACTTACGACTAACGACGACTATAGACCGCAGCCGGCGCCGGTGCCGACCGTGGCAGCAGGGAATCAACATCGACGCTGAGCTCCTTTCTCGGCGTGCATGTGACACCACCGTCGGGTGAATCGGCGAACGCAGTCCAGCCGACGAGGACTGGCCAGCAGTAGTACGTGACAGTGACATTGTTGGACGCCGGGGTCCCGGAGCCGGAGCCGGAGCCGATGGAGGCGTTCACCAGCACCATCGCCTTGAAGGTGCCCTGCGCCCCGTACGTATGCGCGACGTAGGACAGCGTCCCGGCGTCGCTGAGGGAGAACTTACTCCACAGCTTGTGCGCACCCTGCCGCTTCAGGGTGAACGGCGCGGGCACAGGGAACGCGGCGATGTCCCTCATCTTGGCGAAGCTGGGGAAGTAGGGCATGTCGGTGACGCGGACGGTGAAGTTGCTGAAGCGGATGTCCTTGCGCCCGCTGGGGTTGTAGGCTCGCAGGGCAAACGTAAGGTTCACTTTCTCTGCTGCCCGCTGCATCGTCGTGTTGTTCGTGGCAGCATCAGCATCCAACGACGACGACGAGTTCACCTTCGACAACCACGGAATGCTCGAGTCCATGCCGTTGACGACGGAGAGGCTGAAGGAGTCCGCAGGGCGGAGGGCGGCGATGGTCACCATCACCACCACCGCGACGGTGATCGCACTCACCGTTATGGCCACCATACAGCGCGCAGTTTCCAGGCACGCAAACCTTGTGCGCTTGCCACCGTCGCGGACCGCCATGCGCGCGTATGTATATTCTGCTACAGCTAGCTAGACGACGCTCGATGCTCGTTGGCCTCTAGCTACTAGCTCATTAGCTATGTATATATGCAGGGCATGCATTCCTATCAAGAGCTCAGCGCACGCTGCCTCTATTTTGTATTGGCTCCTCTCGTACCTTCTTCCTCCTCCTCTCCTACCTCCTTTCTTGGCATCTCTACATACCCATCATATTGGGAAACGGGTAGGCTACGCTAGTTATAATAATTATAAACTACTGCATGCACCCAAGAAATTTGCGAGTAGGAGATCATAGATTGTTACCACTAGACGCGTAGCGTAGCGGAAGATGCGTTGGAATAGACTTGATCCAACGTAGTTGCGCGTCAGTGTAGAGGAAGTAGTCGATCTCGTCCCACGAATCGATATGCTCATCCTCCTCCCAGCAGCAGCCTCGCGCCGCCGTAGCCGATCAGCACAGCAGCAACAGCAGCAACGCCTCCATAGAGTCCACACGTACAGGGATGGAACGCCGAGCGTGTGCTAGCACCGCGCGCATGGCTAGAGTTTCAGGGTGTAGGCCGAAGGGGAGGTGCGGCTGGGGTTTGGGCGTGAATTGATCATCCCGGCCCTAGCCTCCCTCCCACATATATACAGAGCGCAACAATGGATTTCCACCTTGTAGGCCCATTAGTTACCCTAATCCCTCATGGATCCATATCCCTTGGGTCTTAATCCGAATTGCTATGATTGCCTTTTGGGCACATCACCACCACTTGCACTAGAGATAATTATATAGGCAAGCTTTCAATATTCCAACCCCTTATGTATGTGACCCTGCTACTCACTGCAAGAACCATTCTTGCACTAATCAGTAGAGGCACCTAGCAGGGCATACCGACTCCCACGCACACATAAAGATCATATCGGCAAAAACCTTTGAATATACACATTCATTGATCCCTTTGCCTCAGGATACCAGTCAAGCTCATGGCGAGTTTTGTGCCACTCTTGTGATAACTCGACCACTTAACTCTTAACTCGATCTTGCAGTGGATTACAATTTATGACTAACAATTTAGTCACTACGGCATGGCCATACACTTTCTTAATCCAACCGCATCGAGGGGCCATAGATATCTCTCCCGTTATCTAGGAGGGGCAAATTCCATCTTGATCCTCTCATATCCCATTCCATATTTCATGATACACCCAAGACTACTTTTATAGCCACCCAGTTACGGAGTGGTGTTTGGCAGTCCCAAAGTGCACCACTACGCATGGTGAGAAACAATAGTGATCTCAGGTCTAAGGATACAGCAAGTATACCACTCAAGATCAACCGATGGCACATTTAAGACAACAATCTCCGCAGTGTCTTGATGTGGGTCAATCCAACACCACATTCCCTAACATGTGTCCACATTATTGATTTGATATCTCCATATCTATGATCTGTGAAACATGATCATCGATCAATACATGTGCTAGTTTATAAACCATTACTATTTCTCATAATGGTAAAAACTAGTGATCATTTTGAATAACAATATAATAAAATAAGAGAGTTTCATAAACAAGTCGCGCACTTGTTAATCAATGTAAACAATTGTCTTCAGGGAACAAATACCACTTTATTAAATAAAACACAAATTTAGATATGATTACAATAATCTCCCACTCACTCTAGAGTTAACCATGCAAATATCTAATACCCGTGGAACTCATATGCGCCTCATGCTTCTGTTGTGAGAGGGCCTTTGTCAATGGTTCAACAATGTTTAAATCCGTGTGCATCTTGCAAATCTTCACATCACCTCTATCAATTATCTCACAAATAAGGTGATCACTATAGGAAAATAGTCTATTTTCGTCGGCCAGAAGCCGACGAAAATAGGCCTAATGCCGTCGAAAATAGCTATTTTCGTCGGCCAACCGACGAAATTAGGCCGACGGAATAAAGTGGATAAAAATAGGCGCTTTTTCGTCGGCTGCCGATGAAAATAACAATATTTTCGTCGGCCGTATGTAAAGAAAATATGGTTGTATTTTCGTCGGCCTAAGTGGCTGACAAAAATACGTCATGTATTTTCGTCGGCTTTAAAGCCGACAAAAATAATCGGATCCCTGCTAAAAAAAGAGGAATCTTCTTCACCATAGCTCCAGCTTTGCACACTGCCAGTGACACCGCCAGAATAGCATTTGCTCCAAGCTTTGTATATGCAAGACATCATCAGATGAAATCAGTACGAACAGTGCAAGATGCAAGCCAAGTTTAGGATTTAGGAACATAAGTATCAAATCCAGAGTTTCTGACATACATTCTCAAGAACAAATATGTATTCTGGCCATCGGCAAATGATAACTTCATACTCTGTCAATGTATTCTCCAGTAAATCATACATCTCATCCACAAAAGGTGTTGTCATATGCTGAGTCCTAACTCCTGACCATTTGACCTGATAATTGGCAAAGGTAGTGTGCAATGAGATCCAGAAGAGTAAATAATGAAAATTTGGCCACACTCTACACAATAATTGTTTTGGACACACTAAAATCTTTTGAAAATAAATTACGGATAAGTTTATATGCATTTTATCTGCCCTGTTCCTAATGGCACTACAAGTGCACGCATGGAAGCATGCCCAATGTGCACGCATTTCTGCATGTGCACGCATGGAAGCATGGCCAATGTGCTGCCATGGTAGGAAAAACAAGCACAATCAACATTATGGAATCTATGAAAGAAGATTGACCATTAGCCACCTTTCAATTTCATGATGTTAGGAATCTGTGCTCTGCAAATAAAAACTTAGCACCTACCTTATCCAGTCTGCAATTTTCCAGTAACATCCTGCGCTTGTCTTCAACCATAATACAATATATAAATGGAACAACTCTTTTGCATAATACAATGCAAATTCTGTCAACAACCACTTCCAAGAGCCATGCACGACTAGGTTCCGTTGTTGAATGTGCTGTGCTTTCATTGCAACCTCCAAAACGATATCATATGCCACAGTTTCTGCAACAGAACCATACTACAGAGCAAAGAATGGCTATTAATAAAGAGACAACCATTATTGTCCAGCAAGTGAAAACAGAGCAGTATTCCTTCAATCAGTACGGAGTATATAGTAACATTTAAATGCTATTGCCAAACTTGTAACACTTGTGAAATGATTATTAATTCAGGTCTTACATGATTTATATTTTGCAAAGGGCCACCTTGTCTTTTGTATTAAATCCAACAAAGTTTGCAGACTCTCTAGTTCCATTATTCTTTGCTAAGAGATATTTAAGAATAATATGATTTCACACTGAAGGTGCTCTTAGTATGTCAAAACTCAGAACTACACATAGTGCCAAATTCAGTTCTGATTGTCTTAAGTCAAAATTGTTTAGCTTTGACCATCAATAGCTAAAAATACAAATAGTTCTCCAGCATAAGGTTCATGCTACTAGATTGTAACGCCCGCATTTTTACCCTATTTAAATTACAACACAAATCGCTCGCTAGAAAAATTCTTTCGTCACGCTCAGATCGCTCCTAAACCCTTACCGTCCGAACTCCTAATCGCCCAAAACATTTCCGACCTTTCGCCGTCTGACATCCGAAATTAACCGCCATCCTTTCTTTTTCCTCGACCCCCGCGCCGTGCCGCGTGCTCAACCTCCCGCGTCTCGCCGCACGCTCGTGACCGTCGCCGCGAATCTCGCCGACGCAGCCCCCCCCTCTCCTTTCCTTTCTCCCCTGTTTCCTTTTTTTTCCCCTTCTTCTTTTTCCCTTTCTCTTTTCTCCTTTCCTGCTCCTTCCCTCGTTCCAATGCACGCACAGCACGACGCCGAGCAGAGCTCAACGCCGAGCGCCCGGCCACCACCCCCCTCCCTCCATTGACGACTCCACAGGAACGGCCTAACTTGGCCCCTCCTCTGCGCACGCCGTGCCCCCTTGCCGCCTCGGCGCTCGCGCTTGCCTCGGCGTGCCGCGGCAGAGCAGCACCGGCCGCCGCGCGTCGCCTCGCCACGGGCCGCTTTCCCCTGCGCAGCGCGTCCCTAGGCCGCCCCTCCCCGCTACGCGCCACCGACCACCCCTGCGCAGCGACGACCAAGCGCCACCGCCGCCCCCACCGCCATTACTGGCCGCCCCCGAAGCTCACCGGCCTCCACCGCGCCATCCTCCTCCCCGCCCTCGCCGGCCTATAAGTACCCCCACGCCGCGCCTAGCCACCACCACAACCTTCCCCTGCAGCCCTAGCCCCTCCCCGGCCCTGCATTGCCGTCGCCGCCAGGCCCTCCGCCCGCCACCCGTGGTCCTCGCGGGCAGACCACCTCGCGCCACCCCGACCCGTGGTGAGTAGAGGAATAGGTTCCCCGTGCTCCCCTCTCCGTTTTACCCCTGCCCCCGGCCGCCGCCGTGCCCCGGAGCTGCCGGAATCAGTGGCGCCGCCGGCCCCTATCCCCTCCTCTGTTCCTGGTAACGGGAGGAGGAAGAAGGGCAAAATTGCCCTGAGCCCCTTGCCCTTCTGATTATCCCCTTAAGAGCCCCACCTCCTCTTAACCCCTTTTTCCAAATAAACCCCCCTGCCCATTCTATTTAGGAAGTGAACCCCCTCCTATACAAAATAATTACGGATAAACCCCCGACCTTTTCCAGGGTACCCTAGGTATTTCCAAAAATTCTAATCAAGCCCTCCCCTCCCAACAGTAATTACAAATAGGTCCTTGGACCCTTATCCCTTCCCTAAAACCCCGTTCGGCCTATCATTTCATGCGCCAAAAACCTTCTGTTTGCCCCGAAAATTTACCATGCCATTTCTAACATAATGCCGGCCATGCCATCGAGAAATCCCCCAAAAATATTCTTTCTACCATTGTTTCTTAAGTTATTTCCGATTCGGGCTTGTAGATAAAACCTTTATTTCTTTTCCTTTATTGAATGTTTGTTTGTGGGCGCCGTAGATCACGAGGTGACCGAGGGAGAACCCGTCGACGAGCAGTACTGCGAACAAGAGTTCGAGAACCAGTGCCGTGAGCCCGAACCTGAAGGACAGTACCTCGATCAGGACTTCCCGGAAGGCTTTGTGAATGGCAAGTCCAATTCCCCCCTTTGATGCATATTTATCCCAGTTTTATAAATACAACCTATTGGCCTGTTTTATAAAAATGCATCACTTTATCATAAGACATGGTTGGATAGCCACCCCTTGATTGTTATGACCATTCCTTGATGACCTAGGATTTGCTCTATTAGACGATAACTACCGCTAGAGATGCTTATTACCTGTTACCCCTTCTATTATATTTCAAACTAAGAGCCTTACTAAAAATAAGGGTACGAGTGTTCGAAAACTAAAATGGGAGTTTGAGAAAAATAAAATAAAGACATAGTCTGATGAGATGGACGGCGTTTTCTGTGTGAAATGCCTCTAGCGTGCTTGTACCTTTGTGGTTGAGCATGGTCGGGAGATGTCCGGTTAATATAAGGATGAACTGAGGTGTCATCTTGCCTAACCCGCTTACCGTACAACCACTCGACCGTTGTGTGGGCAACGGCTTAGCATAAACCCCACTAGTTGTTCGGCTAGCCAAAAGGAGAGTGGGTGAACAACGGGAGACCATGGAGAAGGAATACGATCTGTGTGGGTTATGTCCTGGTTATGACCTTGTTGATAGGTCATTAACCCCATGGTAGCTTCCGTGTTGGCTAGTTAGATTCAGCTAAGGTGGGTAATGGCTTTGTTAGGATCCGCCGCGACATTAAGGTGTTCGTAGTGCGGTACCCTACTTGTGGGTAAAGTGTACCACCTCTGCAGAGTGTAAAAATCTATTCGAATAGCCGTGTCCACGGTATTGGACGCGTTACGGCATGGTCACTTCAATAGATGTTTCGGGATGACTGGTTTTGTGGCGTGAGTTGTTTTGAAAATACTCGGCAGTTGTGCGGTAAGCTACTGTGGACGCGGAGTCCGGTGGCACTCAAACTTGGATCCTTTGTGTAGGATCAACTCTACTTATGATTCGATTACTATAAAAATGTTTTGAGAAAGTGCTTTTGTTAAATGAACCCTTGCATGTGTAAAACCTTGCTTTATCGCAAATAAACCCTAACCCCACCCTTGATATAACCGTGCATGATCTCTGTTATCTCCCCCCCCTCCGCGGGTGTGGTTGGACTTGTTGAGTACCTTTGTACTCACCCTATATATATTTGTGGTTTTCTCAGAAGAAGACCCGGACTACGTGATCGGAGACGTCGAATAGGGGTTGTGTCCGCGCCCAACTTTGCCTGTGGTGTTGGCCCTCCACAAGATGCTTCTGCTAGCATGTTACTTTGAGCCCGAGCTGGATCCCATGTGGGTCATGCTTTGGTGTATTACCATAGCTGTTTTATTACTAGTTATCGTTTGTATCGAGTGCCCGCCTCCTCGGAGGTTTGTACGGTAATGTACCATCTGATGTAATAAATGTGTATCAGCCTCCTGGGACTGATTTTTATATCACATTTAAGTCACCTCGGATGAGGGGACGCTTTAGGTGGTATCAGAGCCGTAGGTTGGCTGTAGGACGCGACCCTTAAGACCAAGGACATTTTTCTAAGCCATTTCCCGTTGAAACTTTCCCCACTTAACTTATCCTTCCACACGACACTTACCTTTGGCCCTTGCCTGATTCCAGATGGCTGACAATGGATGGAGTGACGGGATCTGCCCCACAGAGCCTGGCCTTCCGAAGTTGTTGCTACTCAGCCTGGGACGCGTTGGAGTTGTGGACCCACCAGAATACACCTACCGAGAGCACAGCTTCAGAGGGACCCCTCGGTGTGACCTGATGATCTTCGTGGGAAAAAGCACACTTTACCCCGACGTGGATCCCTGGTTCATCTCCACCACTGGCTTTGGGTTCCCTGACACCTTCCGAAAGGCTGCCCGAAAAGCCCTGCGATGTTTACGCGTGGTCTATAGGCATCATCTTCAGCGAACTCCTATGGGATTTTTCCCACCTATTGGAAGGGGAGGACGCTCGTGGATTGCCCGGATGAGAGTATTAGGAAGGGAAGAAGAAGGTCTAGAGGACACGGTTTCCCACCTGTCCATTTATCGCACCGACCTAGATCGACTATACAGCGAGCAGGCAAAACAACTGAAGCACCAAATTCGTAGGGCAGAAAAGGCAGAGCAAGAGTTGGAAGTACAATTCAGGAGGGCAATGGAGGCTGAGGCTCAAGCTGAGAGCTCCCTAGCCTCTCTCCGAGACATATGGCAACATGACGCTCAAGAAAGGGAGCGTATCGAGGCGCACAGAAGGGAAGCGGGACTACTGAAAGGAGAACCCGAGGAAACTCATTAGGATAAGAGCACTCAGACCGAAGGAGAGGTATTAGAGCAGTGCCTTCCGCCAAAGAAGCGACCTAACCGGATCGGGGAAGGATTCCCTAGGGGAGAGTAGAGTACCTAAGCTAGAGCTATCACCCTAGTAATGATGTATCCTTGGAAAATGTACCCGACCCTAATAAAGAACACCTATCCTTCTTGTACCCTACCTTGTGCGCAAGGCTTGTTCACCCTACCTTTGTTTTCAGATGGCCGAGAATGAGTGGACCCAGGGCGTTTGCCAAGAGGAACCTGGTTTTCCCCGCCTTTTGATCAACTCCCTGGAGCGCCTCGGTATTACCGAGCGCCCAAGGTACTACAGCAGGGAGTACCAACACCTCGGTACTCGTCGCTGTAGGGTGGTTCTCTCCATCGCCAGAAGCACCCGCCACCCCGACATCGAACCGTGGCGAGTGACTGCCACAGGATTTCAACATCAGGATGCCTATCCCTTGGCCATCAGAAAAGCTCTCCGATACCTGTGCCGGATTTTCGAAGAGCACCTCATTCCCACACCAATGAGGCTTTTTCCTCCGGTCATCAGGACGCAAGTCTGGCAGGCCCGCATGAGGAACTTGGAACGGCGCCGCCAACATGAAGACCTTTTATACCATGTGGTCGCATACCTCGTCTCCCTGGACAAGCTCTTTGACGAGCAAGCCCAAATCTTAAGGGAGCAAACCCACCGGGCTGAGCAAGCTGAGCTTGCAGTGAGGATGCACCAAATCCGGGTGGCTCAAGCCGAAGCAAGGACCGCGGCTGCTATAAGTAGCGAAGCCGTCGCTCAGGAAAGCCTTAGGCAGATCCAGGATCGGCGTATGCAAGAGTGGACCAGCGGCGGAACGCCCGTCCCGGCAATCGGGGAAACCCAAGTCCTAATCGGAACACCCATCACAGGATGGGGAGGACTTTTTAGGACCCCGCAAGCTCCACCCGAAGGTACCGAAAGGACAGCTGTAGCCATAGAAGGAGGAGCTGTCGAACAGCCCCGAGAAAATGGGATCCTCGAGGACGACGAGGAAGAGCTACTCATTCCACTGGAAGTTCACTCCGCCCCGGAAGACGACTCACCCCGTGAGTAATATGCCTTAGAGGTGCCCCGGGATGAAGCCGTCTCGGCCCCGAGCCTAGAATTGTGCCCCCCCACCTGTGTGGCCTTTGTACCCGACCGTGTAGTGTGTAGCCGTGCTTCCCCCAAGTGTTGTACCCCAGCGTAATAAATAAAAACTATTTGCACTCGATGCTTGTTAGTCTATGCGATTGCCGGTAGTAGGTGGAGTCTGCCCTTTTCAAAAATAAAATATCGCTTAATTTCAAATCTAAAGTCTCATAAGGGTTTTACCCAATCCGCAGACGGCCCCTAGGCGTAACAACAGGGCCTTCCAAAGACGGGCACATGCCACTCCAAGTACGGAGAGACAACAGGGTATGCAAGGACAAGCCCCCGATCAGGAAGATCAGGAAGATCAGGAAGTGAGCCAGCAGGGAGGAGAAAGCCAAGTAGGAGCACGACATGCCCCATCCCCACCGGCCATTGACCCGGTGCAAGTATTGAACAACCAGAACCTCTTACTGGAAGCTTTGACCAATGTCGTCACCAACCCAAGGCCCCGTGAGCAGAATACAAATGACAAACTGACAGCCTTTCTGAGGACCAAGCCACCCACCTTTGCAGGCTCCTACAACCCCTTGGACGCAGACGACTGGCTGCGCGTTATCAAGAGGAAACTCGAACCATTTGAGCATGGAGACCGTGACAAGGTCCGTTTAGCTGCTCACCAACTCACTGGAACTGCTTTGGCTTGGTGGGAAAACTACTGTGCAGCTGCGCAGGATGCCTCCACTATCACTTGGAAGGAGTTTGTGGATGAATTTCGTCGCTATCACATCCCAGCAGCCACCATGAAGCGCAAGGCAGATGAGTTCCGTGAGCTGCAGCAAGGCAACAAGTCAGTTGAAGAGTACACATACCAGTTCATAGAACTAGCTCGCTATGCACCGGAGGAAGTAGACAAGGATGAAAAGAAGCAGGATATGTTCAGAAAGGGTTTAAATACAGAACTCAAGAAGCTGCTTTCCCCATGCATCTACCCAGACTTCAACACACTGATGAACATGGCTATCATCACCGAGAGAGCTATGGCAGAGGAAAAGAGGGACAATAAGCGTAAGTTCCTAGAAGCCAAGGCTCGCCAGCAGGACCGTTTCCAGAAACCAAGGCACTTTGGCCCTCCAGTGACCAAGTCCCAAGCCCCTATGCAGTATAGGACCCAGCCACAAGCTACTGGCTCTCAAGCCCCCAACACCCAGCTTAGACAGTTCAAGAGCCAGAGCACCATGAAGGTCCCACAGAGTAATACAAGCCAAGTTACTGCCAGCAGCAATACCCGAGCATGCTTCAAATGCCGTGAGACAGGACACTTCATTGCCAATTGCCCATATGCCAATAACAAGCCGGCAGCACCAGCCCTCTCCAACTCAGTGAATGGACCAAGGCCAGCTTTATCAGGAGCCAATCGTGTACCCATCCGCAATAACAATACCGGCAACAACAACCAGCAGATGGGGCCACCCCAGCAGTCCTTCGGGCGAGCCCGCATCAACCACATCAACGCGCAAGAGGCTCAGGACGCTCAGGGCGTAGTGCTTGGTGAGTTTCTAGTCAGTTCTGTTTTGGCAACAATATTGTTTGATTCCGGAGCATCACATTCATTTGTATCCTCAAGTGTTGTGGAAAAACACAATATACCTACAGTGCTACTTAAGACACCCCTATTAACCCGAACGCCCGGAGGTGACATTAAGTGCCGGCTGGGTTGTTCTAGGGTAAGGATCATCTTAAGTGGGGTAGAGTTCCTAGCAGACCTAGTAGTACTTAAGTCTAAAGGTATAGATGTGATCCTTGGAATGGATTGGCTAAGCCTGCACAATGGCCTTATAAGCTGTGCTGACAAGGTGGTACACCTAACCAACCCAGAAGGAGTACAAGTAACCTGCCACACTAGGGGAAGTGGACTGGACCCAATGGTTTTTAGCATGGAAGCTAAACTTTTGGAAAAAGTTCCAGTAGTAAATAAATACTTAGATGTTTTTCCGGAAGAACTCCCGGGGATGCCGCCAGATAGGGATATAGAGTTTGTCATTGACCTTGTCCCTGGAACCTCTCCTATAGCTAAGAGACCCTATAGGATGGCAGCCTTTGAATTGGCGGAACTAAAAAGGCAGCTGGAAGAGTTACAACAAAGTGGTTTCATTAGACCGAGCTCATCACCATGGGGAGCTCCGGTCTTGTTTGTCAAGAAGAAGGACGGAAGCATGAGGATGTGCGTGGATTACCGTGCACTAAATGAAGTTACCATCAAGAACAAATACCCCCTTCCCAGAATTGATGACCTCTTTGACCAGCTGAAGGGAGCCAAGTATTTCTCCAAGATAGACCTAAAGTCGGGATATCACCAACTCAAGATTAAGGAAAGTGATATTCCGAAGACAGCCTTCGTCACCCGCTATGGGCAATATGAGTTTACCGTGATGTCCTTTGGACTCACCAATGCACCTGCTTACTTCATGAACCTCATGAATAAGGTGTTTATGGAAGAGTTAGATAAGTTTGTCATAGTTTTCATTGACGACATACTTATTTACTCCAAGAGTGTCGACGAACATGAGCAGCACCTACGAGCGGTTCTAGAAAGGTTGAGAGCGCACAAGCTCTATGCCAAGTTCAGCAAGTGTGAATTTTGGCTTGAGAAAGTAGCATTTCTCGGTCATATCTTGACCGCAGAAGGAGTAGCAGTGGATCCCGAGAAAGTCGAAGCAGTCTTCAATTGGCAGCAGCCAACCAATGTTGGTGAAATCAGGAGTTTTCTCGGTCTAGCCGGATATTACCGGAGATTTAACGAAGGATTCTGCAAGATAGCCCGACCCATGACAGAGCTACTCAAGAAAGAGAAGAAATTCACCTGGACCGAGTCATGTGAGAGAAGCTTCCAGGAGTTAAAGAGAAGACTGACAACCGCCCCGGTACTAACCTTGCCAGACATCCAACGGGACTTTGTCATTTATTGTGATGCATCCCGTCAAGGATTAGGATGTGTCCTTATGCAAGGAGGGAAAGTAGTGGCATATGCCTCCCGACAACTCAAGCCTCATGAGCAGAATTACCCGACCCATGACTTGGAATTGGCAGCCGTAGTACATGCCCTCAAGATTTGGAGACACTATCTGATTGGGAATAGGTGTGAGATCTACACGGACCATAAGAGCTTAAAATACATCTTCACCTAGCCAGAATTGAACTTAAGGCAAAGAAGGTGGTTAGAACTAGTTAAGGATTATAATGTGGTAATTCATTACCACCCTGGCAAAGCAAACGTGGTAGCAGATGCCTTAAGCCAAAAATCTTATGGACCTAAGAATACCCACCTTCGAGAAGAGATGGCACAATTAAATGTGCACATCGTTCCCCAGGGTTCCAGTCACAAGTTGAGTGTTCAACCTACTTTGGAGGACCAGATCAGAAAGGCCCAAGGTTCAGATAAGGACTTGATGAGAATCCGCATGCATACGGGGGAAAACAAGGCACCGGATTTCAGAGTGGATGACGAAGGAACCTTATGGTACAAGGATAGAATTTGCGTACCTAAGGAAGGAGAGTTCCGACAGACTATTATGGATGAGGCCCACAACTCGGCATATTCCATCCACCCAGGATCCACCAAGATGTATGTAGATATAAGGCAAAAGTATTGGTGGAATGGAATGAAGGCGGACATTGCAAGATTCGTCGCCCATTGTGATACTTGTCAAAGGATCAAGGCTGAACATCAGAGGCCAGCAGGATTGCTGCAACCCTTGCCCATCCCGGTTTGGAAATGGGATGAGATAGGAATGGATTTTGTGGTGGGTTTACCCAAGACACAGAAAGGACATGACTCCATATGGGTGATAGTGGACCGGCTCACAAAAGTCGCTCACTTCCTACCTATACGGACCAATTATGGTGGAGAAAAGCTAGCACGGCTCTATGTGAATAACATAGTAAAGCTACATGGCGTGCCTAGCAGAATTGTTTCTGATAGAGGAACCCAATTCACCTCTAGATTTTAGAAAAGTTTGCATAAGGCCATGGGCACCAAGTTGGACTTCAGTTCGGCTTATCACCCGCAGACCGACGGTCAAACAGAAAGGGTGAACCAGATTATGGAGGATATGCTAAGAGCATGTGTCCTTACTTATGGCAAGGATTGGGAATAGAGTTTACCGTACGCTGAGTTTTCGTACAACAATGGTTATCAAGCAAGCTTGGGCATGTCACCATTTGAAGCTCTCTATGGGAGAAAGTGCAGGACCCCCCTGATGTGGTCAGAAGTTGGAGAGCGTGCCCTGGTTGGACCCGCACTCATAAAAGAAGCGGAAGAAAGAGTGGCCGAAATTAGAGAGAAATTGAAGGCCGCCCAATCCCGACAGAAGAGCTACTCAGACAAGAAGAGACGAGAAGTAAGCTTCAATCCAGGAGACTTCGTCTATCTCAAGGTTTCACCTATTCGAGGGACTCGAAGATTTCAGGTACATGGGAAACTAGCCCCTCGGTACATTGAACCGTACCAAGTACTAAAGAGAATTGGAGCTGTTGCATACCGTCTAGAACTACCAGAAGGAATGTCTGACATACACCCAGTATTCCATGTATCCCAACTGAGAAGATGCCTGAGGGTTCCCGAAAGAGAACGGGTGATGGAAGAAGAAATAGCTTTACAGAAAGATCTTCGGTACCAGGAAGTACCTGTCAAGATTTTGAACACTGTCATAAAAAGAACAAGAAGCTCTGAAGTACGGATTTGCAGAGTTCAGTGGAGCAGACATGGAGTGGAAGAAGCTACATGGGAACGCGAAGATGCCCTTAAGAAAGAGTTTCCCCATCTATTTAGGAACCAGCCGAATCTCGAGGATGAGATTCATTTTAAGTGGGGCAGGTTTGTAACGCCCGCGTTTTTACCCTATTTAAATTACAGCACAAATCGCTCGCTAGAAAAATTCTTTCGTCACGCTCAGATCGCTCCTAAACCCTTACCGTCCGAACTCCTAATCGCCCAACACATTTCCGACCTTTCGCCATCTGACATCCGAAATTAACCGCCATCCTTTCTTTTTCCTCGACCCTCGCACCGTGCCGCGTGCTCAACCTCGCGTGTCGCGCCGCACGCTCGTGACCGTCGCCGCGAATCTCGCCGACGCAGCCCCCCCTCTCCTTTCCTTTCTCCCCTGTTTCCTTTTTTTCCCCTTCTTCTTTTTCCCTTTCTCTTTTCTCCTTTCCTGCTCCTTCCCTCGTTCCCCTGCACGCACAGCACGACACCGAGCAGAGCTCAACGCCGAGCGCCCGGCCACCACCCCCCTCCCTCCATTGACGACTCCACAGGAACGGCCTAACTTGGCCCCTCCTCTGCGCACGCCGTGCCCCCTTGCCGCCTCGGCGCTCGCGCTTGCCCTGGCGTGCCGCGGCAGAGCAGCACCGGCCGCCGCGTGTCGCCTCGCCACGGGGCGCTTTCCCCTGCGCAGCGCGTCCCCAGGCCGCCCTCCCCGCTATGCGCCACCGACCACCCCTGCGCAGCGACGACCAAGCGCCACCGCCGCCCCCACCGCCATTACTGGCCGCCCCCGAAGCTCACCGGCCTCCACCGCGCCATCCTCCTCCCCGCCCTCGCCGGCCTATAAGTACCCCCACGCCGCGCCCAGCCACCACCACAACCTTCCCCCGCAGCCCTAGCCCCTCCCCGGCCCTGCACTGCCGCCGCCGCCAGGCCCTCCGCCCGCCGCCCCTGGTCCTCGTGGGCAGACCACCTCGCGCCACCCTGACCCATGGTGAGTAGAGGAATAGGTTCCCCGTGCTCCCCTCTCCGTTTTACCCCTGCCCCCGGCCGCCGCCGTGCCCCGGAGCTGCCGGAATCAGTGGCGCCGCCGGCCCCTATCCCCTCCTCTGTTCCTGGTAACGGGAGGAGGAAGAAGGGCAAAATTGCCCGGAGCCCCCTGCCCTTCTGATTATCCCCTTAAGAGCCCCACCTCCTCTTAACCCCTTTTTCCAAATAAACCCCCCTGCCCATTCTATTTAGGAAGTGAACCCCCTCCTATACAAAATAATTACGGATAAACCCCCGACCTTTTCCAGGGTACCCTAGGTATTTCCAAAAATTCTAATCAAGCCCTCCCCTCCCAACAGTAATTACAAATAGGTCCTTGGACCCTTATCCCTTCCCTAAAACCCCGTTCGGCCTATCATTTCATGCGCCAAAAACCTTCCGTTTGCCCCGAAAATTTACCATGCCATTTCTAACATAATGCCGGCCATGCCATCGAGAAATCCCCCAAAAATATTCTTTCTACCATTGTTTCTTAAGTTATTTCCGATTCAGGCTTGTAGATAAAACCTTTATTTCTTTTCCTTTATTGAATGTTTGTTTGTGGGCGCCGTAGATCACGAGGTGACCGAGGGAGAACCCGTCGACGAGCAGTACTGCGAACAAGAGTCCGAGAACCAGTGCCGTGAGCCTGAACCTGAAGGACAGTACCTCGATCAGGACTTCCCGGAAGGCTTTGTGAATGGCAAGTCCAATTCCCCCCTTTGATGCATATGTATCCCAGTTTTATAAATACAATCTATTGGCCTATTTTATAAAAATGCATCACTTTATCGTAAGACATGGTTGGATAGCCACCCCTTGATTGTTATGACCATTCCTTGATGACCTAGGATTTGCTCTATTAGACGATAACTACCCGCTAGAGATGCTTATTACCTATTACCCCTTCTATTATATTTCAAACTAAGAGCCTTACTAAAAATAAGGGTACGAGTGTTCGAAAACTAAAATGGGAGTTTGAGAAAAATAAAATAAAGACATAGTCTGAAGAGATGGACGGCGTTTTCTGTGTGAAATGCCTCTAGCGTGCTTGTACCTTTGTGGTTGAGCATGGTCGGGAGATGTCCGGTTAATATAAGGATGAACTGAGGTGTCATCTTGCCTAACCCGCTTACCGTACAACCACTCGACCGTTGTGTGGGCAACGGCTTAGCATAAACCCCACTAGTTGTTCGGCTAGCCAAAAGGAGAGTGGGTGAACAACGGGAGACCATGGAGAAGGAATACGATCTGTGTGGGTTATGTCCTGGTTATGACCTTGTTGATAGGTCATTAACCCCATGATAGCTTCCGTGTTGGCTAGTTAGATTCAGCTAAGGTGGGTAATGGCTTTGTTAGGATCCGCCGTGACATTAAGGTGTTCGTAGTGCGGTACCCTACTTGTGGGTAAAGTGAGCCACCTCTGCAGAGTGTAAAAATCTATTCGAATAGCCGTGTCCACGGTATTGGACGTGTTACGGCATGGTCACTTCAATAGATGTTTCGGGATGACTGGTTTTGTGGCGTGAGTTGTTTTGAAAATACTCGGCAGTTGTGCGGTAAGCTACTGTGGACGCGGAGTCCGGTGGCACTCAAACTTGGATCCTTTGTGTAGGATCAACTCTACTTATGATTCGATTACTATAAAAATGTTTTGAGAAAGTGCTTTTGTTAAATGAACCCTTGCATGTGTAAAACCTTGCTTTATCGCAAATAAACCCTAACCCCACCCTTGATATAACCGTGCATGATCTCTGTTATCTCCCCCCCCCTCCGCGGGTGTGGTTGGACTTGTTGAGTACCTTTGTACTCACCCTATATATATTTGTGGTTTTCTCAGAAGAAGACCCGGACTACGTGATCGGAGACGTCGAATAGGGGTTGTGTCCGCGCCCAACTTTGCCTGTGGTGTTGGCCCTCCGTAAGATGCTTCTGCTAGCATGTTACTCTGAGCCCGAGCTGGATCCCATGTGGGTCATGCTTTGGTGTATTACCATAGCTGTTTTATTACTAGTTATCGTTTGTATCGAGTGCCCGCCTCCTCGGAGGTTTGTACGGTAATGTACCATCTGATGTAATAAATGTGTATCAGCCTCCTAGGACTGATTTTTATATCATATTTAAGTCACCTCGGATGAGGGGACGCTTCATAGATTCATCATTAGAAATGATTTACTAATATATGTATGCTATGTGCATAGTTTAAGCTGTATGCTATGTCCAAGTGCGCACCACTAACATACACAATACAAAATAAAAGGTAGGGATGGGAACAAACCTCAGTCCCGATAGGAAAAGCGGATAACCAAAGATAGCCTGAACAAAGCGACAAATCTTTAGTCAAAACGTGCAAAAATCAGAATAACAAGACAATCATACAGTACATTCATGCACAATTCCAATCACAACGTTGCTTCCAGAACTGGTTGAAACAGTTGCTTTTCAAATAGAAAGAACTGCTGCCATAGAGAAGTAAAAAAAATAGAATTATTGCAAGCAAATTGTAATAATGCATAATCACAACAAGCTCAATTGTTTCTCTGTCAGAATTATTGCAAGAAACAAGATTTTCAACGTAGTCTCAAATATCTGGTGCTCGTGGTTAAAGAAGGTTCAAGATCTAATTGGAGACTAAGTCATCCTGATGCAGCAATTCATGGAGCAACTGAACAAGTAAACCAAAGCCAAAAGGGATCACCCACCCCTACATTCTTCTGAAAACAAAACACGTGTTTCCCCCGTTCTCTTGTAACCTAACACATTCCTAACTTTAGTCCTAGATGTAAACATCACCTTCTGATGGGGACCAACAATTGGATTTTGATGTAGGAGATAAATCCCACAAGATACCAAAACTAGAGAGAAATTCAAGTGGAAAAGATCATATGAGATATAAACAAGGAAAAGCTACATCAGTTGCATCCATTTACAGTTAAAAAGGACCCAACAGATAAGTCAACTCCAATTCAGAAAAAATAGAATTGGCCACGGCACGGGGGCGGCGGGGGGCCGCGCGGGGCGGCGGGGGCCGCGGCGGTGGCGGGGCCCCCCCGGGCGGCGGCCCGGGGCCGGCGGAGGGGGGGCCGCGCGGGGCGGCGCCGCGGGGCCGGCGTGTGACACTCAGGTACTTAGTAATATCACACCCTAGATTTTAGTATGAAGTTGTGTGCAAAATGTGGTGAAAGTGTGTTTAAAAATTTAAATGCTAAGGAAAAAGGGTGCTTATATAGTTATAAATTAATAATGGTCCTTTAGTGTTAAATGGGTGAGAATGGGAAGTGGAATCCAAATAAATAAAGGTTGTTTTGGCAAAAGTCAAAAACTTGTGTTTAAATCGCAAATATAGGTGAAACTACATATAGGATGTAAATGTAGTGTAGTTTTTAAATAGGATTTATATAAAGTTTAGAAATTTTTCTAAGTTTTATAGTAGTTTCAAATCCTTAGCTCTTTTGCAAATGAACCTTAAAGCAAAGTTGTAGATTTTGATAAACCCTAGACTTTTGCTTTTGGGCCGGCCATGTGCAGCGCCCCCGCCGCCTCCGCGCCGCACTGCACCGAGCCACGTGCCCTCCCCGCCTTGCCCGCCGCCTTCCCGGCCTCGCGCTAGCCGCCCCTGCCTCTCCCACGTCGCGCCACCGCCGCCCGGGCCGCCACGCATGCCGCCGGCGTCGCCAGCTCCTGCTCGCGTGCGCAACGCCTCTCCTGGCCTTAAGACCCGCTCAGCTGTTGCTCTGTGATCTTGTTTACCCATCCGAGCACCTCTAGTCCACGACATCCTCTTCTCCCGAGCTCAGCCTCTCACCGGACCCCGCCGCCATCCCTGGCCACCGTCGACAGCCGCCACCGCTGCTCCCCATCCCCGATCCCAAGCACGAACAGCACCCCCGCGATCCACCGAAGCTCACCGAGCAAACCAATTCCAATTTGTTCCACTGGAATAGCCGGACCTCGACGCCGATGAGCTCCAGTTCCGCTGCCCGCTTGGCCTCGCCGTCTCCCCGCTATTGCAGGGCCTCTTCACCCCAGCCAAGGGCACCAGCAGCACCACACCAACCTGTAGAAGCTCCTCGACTAATTTCCCACCGCCCTCCGACACCCCAGCCTGCGGAACGTCGTGCCGCCAGCGCCGTCGGTGAGAACCCGACCCGCCCCGCCGTCGATCACCCCCTTCTGCCCCGTCTCCGACCAAATTGGGTATGGGAAAAGCATCCCCGCACTCCCGCGAAGCTCATGCGCACTCCCTCCGTCCCTGTTCGCCGGCCCCTCGCCGGGAACGTGTGCACGCCGTCACGGCGGCCGCCATTCATCGTCGCCGGCCATGCTCCGCCACTGCTCCTCGAGCACATCGCCCACCCCTAGCCTCAGTAGGTCCTGGAGGTCGTATAGGACCAGCTCTTCCCTGGCTAAACCCTCGCCACCGGCGAGAACGCCTCAGACCGACACGCCGGCCACCGTCGTGGGCTGTCAAGGGCCTATTTGCAATATAGTTTTCGGTTCTAGGGTCCCCTGTGCAAGAAACCGAGGGCCTCTCTGCAAGACTTTTAGATAGTATTAGCTGTCAGCTTGTAAAATCCATAGGAATAGGTAGAAAAATCCAAAAATTACCAAACCAGTTTTGTTAGAAACTAGAGTTCAAGCTCTACAACTTTTATTAATATGAGTCTGGTTTGAAACCCAATACTTTTGGATCTATTTTAAACTTAAGTAAAAGAGGTAGCTTATGCATAACTCTTACATACAAGCTTATTTTCTTGTGATATTTGGTATGTAGCTTGTTTGGATCATGAGTAAGCTAGTATAAAAATTTCATGCTTAGCATAGCTTTGTAGTTTAAGTTCCTTTAACCTTTTGCAAATCAAATTAGGAAAGGTTTAGATTTAAATAAACATATTCCTAAGGCTCTTTTGTCTAGATCTTTTTACCATAACCTAATCTATTGATAAATAGTTCATAATTAAATTTTCAAGAATTTAAAGTTCTGTTTGCTCAAGATTTGAATTTAAACTTAAATTTTGAATTCAAATTCAAATGCTTTAGTTTCTGTTTACAGAAAATTAAGAGAAATTCACAATAAGCTTAACTATTGAACATAAATTTAACCACCAAAAATTCAGGGTTAGAATCTTTATGGGTTTTAAAAATCAAACTTGTCAATTACTTCAAAGTAATTCCATGACTTATGTATACATAATAGTTTGGGATCAACCCCCCCCCCCTTTGCTTCATGAGTTTATATTGATTAATTTGCTGGATTGCAACTTTATCGTGAAATGAAATCCTTAACTTAAGAACCATCTCACGTAAATCATTGCATATCATGTAGAGTCAGCAACGCTCGACAACGGAGACTACGAACTAGTCTCGGAACAAGAACAAGGGTTTTCTAAAGACCCGGTGAACATCGTCGAGACTCTAACTGAAGCTCCGAACCAAAGTTCGGAAATTCTTGACACTCCTGCCCCCAACCCCACTCAAGAAGGCAAGCCCCGGTGCATAACCCAGTATTTAATTTACTACAATTTTATACTTATATACATATTGTATCTTGCATTAAGTCTAGGAGTTGAAATGGAACCCTAGATGCATGAATTGTAGGAATCCAATGTATTGTACGTGAGTCCTTATCGCATAGATGCTCTGCTAATAGGACCGGCAGAAGTCGGGTGATTTCCTGTCACTCGCGCGATATAGGAGTTGAATATTTACTATTCTGCAATCACTATAAGGATGATGGACGGGGTCGTGTGCAATATCATGACTCGGAAAGACTACCCCGTATGTGTTGATAAAAGTTGATAAGGTCGCAATATGTGGTAGTGGTGGCTAAGCATTTGAAAGTACTAGCCACATGCCGTGAAATATGGTAAAGCGGTAAGGCTAGTAACCAATCGGCCCGAGGAGTGGACATACCTCCCACCACCCGTAATTTGGTTTTTCTCATGCACCGACGTACGGGAGTACGTCCCGCGCAGCGGACAGGAGTACGGTCATGTAGTTGCGCTACAGACGTATGTCTTGCACAATTGGTGTGCGTACGGTCCTATAGTCGCTTGTGGTGGCCCTGTTCCACGAGTCGGAATGAAAGGCAAACGGTTGCTTCGGAGCTATCATTGGATGTTCCTAGCGTGTGAGTTAGGTTTATCCTTGCAAGGTTATGAAATTCGATTCAGAATCGTCCGTCTCTCACGGGAATTGAGACTGCTTATTCCTTCTGCCACATAGAGTAAGAACAGTAATCATTATGAAATAATTGGGATGAATGTTAATCTCTACCTTGCTTGCCTAGAATAGGTGCTTGCCTAGAATAATTAATAGAACTAGAACCTGATAGCTAAAATATGAAAAATTAGTTCATATTCTTTGTTGCTTTTCCGCTGAAATTAAACCTAGAACCATTTCAAGCCTTCATGAGTTTAGCTATGGGCAAAGTATACCCTAATCCCGGGTAAGCCTTGCCGAGTATTAAAATACTCAGTCTTGCGAGTAAAATTTTCAGGTATGACTTTCGAGAACCCCACGGATAGCTCTGCATGGCCAACTTCTGTTCCGTATGTCTGGTCCGTGGAATGGGATCCGTCCCCGTCTAGCAGTGACCCTCTTGAGTGACACCAGGCCTTGGGCTGAACATGGTGTCAACCTTCGCGACGTGTGTAGTCGCGTGTTTATTTTCTTCCGTTGTGAGCTTAGACAAGCATGTGTGGCTTGTCGTTTTAAACAATATTTGTATAAGTTACTTTAACTTTGAAATAGTTTGTAATAATGTAAATATGCTGTAATTAAAAGTTGGTGAGCTATTGTATGGTTGTGAACCTGCTTCGATCCTGTTGAACCGTGGTTGTATTGGGCGGAGACCCGACAGACCAATGGGTTGTTCCGGTTAAAGTGCGTTGAATTAGTATCGGCTGTATAGAGATGACTAGCGCACCTGAGCCGGAATAACTCAGGCGGTTCAGCCACAGCTAGTATCAGAGCTGTAGGTTTACTCTTACAATTGCAGTAGCTCTTAAAAAGTGTTTTCAGGATAAAAATTGGCCAAACAACTGAATTTACAAAGTGCGTTGAACCCGTTAAGGTTGTGCTTAGAACGTAAAGCCCTAGGGATTTATAGGGGAATTATCAGGTGGCTACTAATATGTATATATGTATAGATAGCTCTAACCTGCAGCACTACTTTTTGTTAAAAATTAAATTTATGCATAATCCAATTTTATATTCTGTAACGACACCTTCGGTGGTAAGGTAAGAAGGTAAGGATCTTCAGCTAACTGGGGAGTTAGCCTTCCCGTCGGTGATGCGAACCGAACGCTGTTTCTCAAGCAGTGGCCTACTTGAGATGCTGCCAATATATCAACTTAGGTTGGTTATATTGGGAGTATATGGTTCAGTGTAGGGTATGGCGATCGCTGTTCATACCCCCACATTTTGCGGTACCCCCGTGAATACGTTGTTTCGATAACGTATGTTAACGTTGTCTGTACAGCGGTAATTGTACAGATGCTATTTCTATAGTGAACAGTACTGCTTGGGGACGCTTTCATGTCGTGCTGCCATAAAAGGTTCATGTTATATATGTGGTCTTTTGCAGGTACACTAACCACGATTAAGAGTTTAGGATGGATAGGACTTATCGACTAGTTATTAGAGAGAGACGTATGTGTTATGCCACCGAAATTAACCGCGTAAGTCCGAAGATATTCGGCAGTTGTTTTGGTTGTGAGGTCGAATAGAACGTGCATGCCTAATCCATCATCAACTAAGTAAATACAATATATGTGTTGTTCTTATAAGGAAGTGTAAAGTGTCGTTTAGCTTTGTTATGGTATCACTAAGGGTCTTGTGGTAGTGCTGGTCAGGTACCTTAAGCATCCATCTGATTTTCAGCCTTTGTTGTTACCAGAATCGATTGTCTCGTTCCATTTATCTTATGAGTTCTCAGCAGGGTAAATGAAAGATATCTAGGCCCCTTAGTGGGTTTTGATGATAGATGGCAAAGCACATGTATATTTAATCGTGTTATTAAGCATGTGTGCAGGTGCTAAGGATAACTAAGCAAAGCATATAACAAAGCATGAACCCTCAAAAAGGATATGAAAAGCGGTGGTTTCAAGTATAGGAATGCCGTACTATCAAGAGGGACTGTGATCCACAAGCTTTGACGTGGTAGTTGTGCTCAAGAGAACCTACAAAAACCATGAGAAACAATCCTACCACTTAAAAAGGGGACTTCCTGTAAAATTCACTGTCTAACCCGGAGTGTCCAGGTTCCTGTCCGGAATGTCCGGACAGAGTGTCCGGAGTATTCGGACGTATACCTGGAGTCTCCGAGCTACTGTTACCTGTCCGCAAAACTCTCTGGTCCGGAGTGTCCGGACCCAAGTATCCGGAGTATCCGGACATATACCCGGAGTTTCAGGGTACCCTTCTCCCAACGGCTAGTTTCTGAGAGAGGGGGTATAAATACCCCCCATACCCCTTAACTTACTCCTCTCTTGCTCATTTCGACCAGAACTATCCATAAGCAAAAGAGAGCCCTCTCACTTCCCATTTGCTCCATTCTTGAGTGATTTTCTTAGGGGATTGAAGTGAGATTGTTGCAAGAGTTAAGATTTGTGCAAGTAAGCCTCGATTCCATCTCTTGAGCACATCATCCAAGTCTAGCCGGTGGATCTTAGTTTGTTACTCTTGGAGCTTCAAGCTCCTAGATGGCTAGGCGTCACTTGTGATTGCGTGATTGATTTGTGAGCATCACAGCAAGTTTGTAATCATCATTCCTCTCCGAGGAATTCATAGTAAGTGACCCTTGGGTTTGAGCGTTGGTCTCACCCTTGGGAGAGGATCATAGGGGTTCTTGAGCACCGTCTCTTGAATCCTTCCTCAACGGAGCCGTAACTCCTTTGGGAGTGAACTTCGGGAAAAAATTCTATATCACTCTTACAACTCTAGCTTGTCTTTGTGGTTTTTTGCTTGTGAGACTAACTTTCTAGGGTTTGAGGACGATCTACTTTTATTGAAGTCTCTGGAGTAAGACAACTAGTGAGAAACACTCCAAAGGTACCGCTAGACTCTCTAAATTTACTGGATCTAATTTACAGCATCATTATCTTTATTTTTATGTAGCTAGTTTCATACCCGGATAGTCCGGACATTATTGTCAGATCCGGGGCCACCGGGCTGGGCATGTTACGAAGTTTATGAGATTGAGCCCGTCTTATCTCTTATTCATTTTGTTTATCTCTTGTTTATCTCGTTTAAATAGGAGATAGAGCTAACCAACACGGAGAGGATCTACTCGAGATCAGTTCTGGTGTGATCCCTCAGAGGGAGTTGGTTAGCACCTTTGTAACTCTGACCTCTCGGATATATAAGGGAGGTCAGGGACCCCCTCAAAACAGAAGGTCATTAGGTCATTCTACACCAAAGAGAATACAAACCACCATACAGGACGTAGGGTGTTACGCTCCGTGCGGCCCGAACCTCTCTAAAGTCTTGTGTTCTTTGCACCTTCGAGTTCCTGATCTCGGCGTCTCCTCACCCAAAACTTACCACCTTGGGTATATCCCTCGGTGGGCAGCCGGTTAAACACCGACAGCTGGCGCGCCAGGTAGGGGAGTGCGTCGAAGATCCGCCGGTGAGCTCGATGGCATCTTTCAATTTCATCAGGTCAGTACCCTCTCAGGGTACGACGTTTGTTTTTGGCTCGTGGGTTTGCATCGCAGATGGTGCGGACAACTTTCGGCGATTCCTCGTCGACATGGCGCCGAAAACCATCGCTGCAGATCCTCGCAGTGACCTCGACAAGTTCGTCGATGAGCTCGACAACTTGCCGCTCCACGTTTCCGCGGCACAGGTCGAGATGGAATCTGTTCCAAGCTTGACTTCTTCTGGTGTCGTGACAACTTACCCGGGTTTGGACCTGTTCCAATCTAGGGATTTGCATGGTCGGACTCAACCCGGCTTGTGCGAATCGGCCACTGATCTTCAGGAGGCCAACGCGCCTGGATCCCTCTTCATGTTAGAGAAGGATCTGGATCTACTGCTCTGGGACGGAAACCCTGAAGCCACCGCGTGTCGGGAGGCTTCGGGTTGTTCTGGTCCCGGTGATTTGGTGATCACCTCCTCGCTGAAGGGACACCTCGTGCATTGGAGGGGCATGAAGCTCTCCAATCTACTCGAGCCAGAGAGCCGGCTCGTGGCTCACCTCGAGCCATTGCCTTTCCAAGAGGGCAGGCCATTGGCCACCGCGGCGGAGGAGTCGACAGAGCTAGTCGACGAAAGTTCTCATGAGCTTTCCTCCCGCCAGGTGCTGATGGCCGAAGAAGGCGAGGACGATGGGGATCTTCCCATCAACAACTTTGACGTGATCTCCGAAGATGAGATCACGGCCAACGCCGGTAACGAGAATGACGCTGATCGTGAGGCGCGGAGAGCTAACGAGCGAAGGCGATCTATGCATCGCGAGCTCGACCCCGAGTTTGCTGCTGTAAGCGAGCAGGGCTTCAGGACTCCAGTGGCCAACATCGCCAGGGTCATGGCCATCCTCGAGCGCAGCCATGACCCGGAGGTACGTCAAGCACTCCTCTATGCGCAGAGGGCTTGGATCCAGCTGGATCAACATAATCCGGCGTTCGTCATCCGGGAAGAGCGCGTGGACGAGAGCCGGAGCCAGGCCCGCAGTCGAACGGCTGGTGGTCGTCCTCAACACCAGATCAGCAACGACAACGCACGCGGGAGCCAGGCCCCTGGCGGGAGGCAACAGCCACCGCAAGAGGGTCATCCGCGACAGGCCAGTCGCCGACCTCCTCCGGAGGACCTGCGCCAGCACATCAATGACGGTCGCGACGCGCGCGCCGTGATCTCCTCCAGGCGCAAGACCCGCGAAGAAGTCAAAGCTGAAGGTACTGATTGTAGCGATCGATTTCCTGCTTTCTCTGCTCGTTTCAGCAGCTACAAGTACCCGGAGGGCTTCAAGCCGATCGGCATCACCATGTACGACGGCAAGCAGGCTCCCCAGCAGTGGCTCCGCTACTACTCCACGGCCATTGATGTCGCGGGGGGCTCAAATATCACCAAAGTCGTCTACTTCCCGATGGCTTTGGACCCTGCGCCGCTCACTTGGCTGGAGAGCCTCGGCAGCAACTCCATCGACTCCTGGGAACGACTTAAGAAGGTCTTCATCGATAATTTCCAGGGAGCGATTACCCGTGCAGGTACTCGACACGATCTTGCCCAGTGCAAGCAAGAACGTAACGAGCTTCTACGGTCCTACACGCGTCGCTTCTTCGATATCCGCGCTACCATCGCGAACATCTCGGAGGAGGACATCATCGACTACTTCTACAATGGCATCACCGACCCGAGCATATACAGAGATTTCAGGCGGAACAGGCCAAAAACTGTTGCGGGCCTTCGTGATATGATGCACGATTGGTCCGAGCAGGAGGAGAAGATGCGGGAGCGGTTCCCGCGGCGCCATGATAGCAATCTGCGGCGCCCAAACGACAACCGCAGCGACAAAGGCCAGAGGGACTTTTCCGGGCCACCCCGGAAACGAAAGCCAGATGATGTCATCACGGCTATCAATCGTCCTTTGAGGGGCAAGAAGTCGACAACTCAGGAGGAGTTCGAGAAGCTCCTGCAAAAGAAGTGCCCGTGGCATCCGGGCGCCAACCACGCTGCCATCGACTGCTACCACCTTCGGAGGACGTTCAGCAACTCCGGTGGTGGCAGGAAGAACAAGAAGCCTGCTGACAAAGAACCCGAGGATGATGATCAGGAGGATCACGGGCACAACCCGAAGTTTCAGGATGCGTCGAAGGTGGTCAACGTCATCTTCGGGGGGACGAGGATTTCTGTTCCAGGCGGGATCAGAAGCTGCTCCTCCGAGAGATTTTGTCCATCGAGCCGGCGGTACCACGGCCACTCCGTTGGTCGGAGGTCCCCATCTCGTTCTCTCGTGATGACCAGTGGACGAGCTTTTCCGAGCCCGGTATGTTTCCCTTGGTCTTGGATCCTGTGGTGGCGGAGGTCAAGCTTACCAAGGTCTTGATCGATGGCGGGAGCGGGCTCAATCTCATCTTCGTCAGCACTTTGAAGAAGATGGGTCTGGATTTCAAGGATATGCTGGTTCCCAGCAAGTCTCCTTTCTACGGCATCATCCCAGGTAATGCGGCGCATCCGCTCGGTATGGTGGTCCTCCCAGTCACCTTCGGCACACGGGAGAATTATCGTACTGAATTCATCAAGTTCGAAGTGGCTACTTTTGACTCTTCTTACCATGCAATACTGGGTCGACCGGCACTCGCCAAGTTCATGGCAGTGCCGCATTATGTCTATCTACTTCTTAGGATGCTAGGGCTCGGTGGTGTGCTCACCCTCCGCGGCGACTTGAAGAAGTCGTACGACTGCAATCAGGAGGCGATCCAGTACGCTTCGACTACTCGCGTGCCAGATACTTCGGGAGAAGTACTCGCGACCGCGCCGCAGCTCTCCCAGACCGGGCTGGAGATTCCTTCCAAGAAGGCCAACAAGTCGAGCATCCAGTCGACTGATGATGTGGCCCTCAAGACGATCCAGCTCCAGGAGGGAGATTCATCCAAGACCGCCATCATTGGTGCGGGCTTGGGTGACAAATAGGAACTCGCGCTCGTCAACTTTCTTCGGGCTAACCGAGACATATTCGCGTGGAAACCAGCGGATATGCCAGGGGTGCCCAGGGAGTTGATCGAGCATGCTTTGAATGTACACCCGACGGCTACGCCTAAGAAGCAACGCCTGCGGAGGTTTGCCCACGACAAGCGTGAGGCCATTAAATGGGAGATCGCTAAACTTCTCGCGGCTGGATTCATTAAAGAAGTAATCCATCCAGAGTGGGTAGCGAATCCCGTCCTTGTAAAGAAAAATAACAATGAATGGAGAATGTGTGTCGACTACACCGATCTCAACAAGCATTGCCCAAAAGATCATTTTGGGCTGCCGCGCATTGACCAAGTCGTCGACTCGACGGCCGGATGTGTCCTTCTTTGTTTTCTTGATTGTTACTCAGGGTATCATCAGATTGCGCTCAAGGAGGAGGACCAAATCAAGACTGCATTCATCACCCCATACGGGACCTACGCCTACAAAACAATGTCCTTCGGGTTGAAGAATGCAGGTGCGACATATCAGCGTGCGATCTAGATGTGTTTCGCGGATCAGCTGCATCGGAATGTCGAGGCCTATGTGGATGAAGTGGTCATCAAGACCAGGGAGTCCGATAACTTGATCGCAGATTTGGAGGAAACATTCAGCAGTCTGCGCAGATTCCGGTGGAAACTCAATCCCACCAAGTGCGTCTTCGGCGTACCTTCAGGGAAATTGCTCGGGTTCATCGTCAGCAACCGGGGCATTGAAGCCAACCCTGTGAAGATCACAGCCATCACTGATATGGAGGCTCCGGCCACAGTCAAGGATGTGCAAAAGTTAACAGGTTGTATGGCGGCTCTGAACAGGTTCATCTCCCGGCTCGGCGAGAGAGGACTACCCTTCTTCAATCTCCTGAAACGACAGGATAAGTTTCAATGGACGGAGGAGGCTGAGCGAGCTTTGCAAGATCTGAAACATCATCGGCAGTCACCTCCAATCCTCACAGCACCGTTGCCAGGGGAGGATCTACTACTCTACATTGCGGCAACAACTCATGTCGTCAGCAGTGCTATTGTAGTCGAGCGGGGCGAAGAAGGCCATGCGTTTGGAGTGCAGAGGCCTATCTACTTCGTCAGTGAGGTCCTCTCCGAATCCAAGGTACGGTATCCCGCTGTTCAAAAGCTTTTGTACGCTATCTTGATCACATCCAGAAAGCTGAGCCATTACTTCGACGAGTACAAGATCACTGTGATCACGGACTTCCCGCTGGCGGATATTCTTCATAATCAAGATGCCACGGGGCGCATATCCAAGTGGGCAGTGGAACTGGGAGCTCTGTCAATAGACTTCAAGCCACGCACTGCAATCAAGTCACAGGCTCTAGTCGACTTCATGGCTGAATGGAGGGAGAATCAAGTCCCAACTCTAGTGGACAAGCCAGAGCATTGGACCATGTATTTCGATGGGTCCCTCAAGCTCAACGGCGGCGGCGCTGGGGTTCTGCTTATTTCTCCACGAGGTGAGCAGTTGAAATATGTCCTTCAGATCCTGTGGGCGGTATCCAACAATGAAGCCGAGTATGAAGCTTTGCTTCACGGGCTTCGTTTGGCGATATCACTAGGGATCAAGCGACTACTTGTATACGGCGACTCTCTTCTTGTTGTTCAGCAGGTCAACAAGGAATGGGATTGCAACAAGGAGACAATGGATGCTTATGTGCAGGAAGTGCGCAAGTTGGAAAGCAAATTCTCCGGCCTGGAGGTTCATCATGTATTGCGGGAGCACAACGTTGGCGCGGACACCCTATCCAAACTGGGTTCCATGCGTGCCCAGGTCCCACCGGGAGTCTTCGTCCAGGAGCTCAAACAGCCATCCATCACGTCTCCCCCGCAGGTAGCCATCGACGCGGGTCCCCAACAACCCGATCGAGAGGTTATGGTGCTGGAGGAAGACTGGCGAGGGGCTTTCATCGACTTCATATGAGATCAACGGTTGCCAGCGGGAATCGACGCCAGGAGCGCTGACGCTGCTCGCATCTTGCGAAGAAGCAAAGGTTTCGTCCTGGTTGACGACAAACTCTATCGGCGAGGCGCTCGGTCAGGGGTTCTCATGAAGTGCGTCACCAAGGAAGATGGTTACGACATACTGCGGGAGATCCACGACGGCGTCTGCGGTAACCACGCGGCTTCAAGAACGCTGGTGGGGAAAGCCTACAGAGCCGGCTTCTGGTGGCCCACCGCGGTGACCGACGTGGAGGATCTCGTGCGCAGGTGCCAAAACTGTCAATTCTTCGGCAAACAGACGCATGTTCCAGCTCACAACCTCATCACCATACCGCCATCCTGGCCATTCGCCTGTTGGAGCCTTGATATGATCGGGCCCTTCACGATGGCGCCAGGCGGTTTCACCCATGTTCTGGTGGCTATCGACAAGTTTACTAAGTGGATCGAGTACAAACCGATAGCCAAGCTCACACCAGATCGGGTCGTCGACTTTATCTCAGATATTTTGCATCGCTTTGGCTTCCCCAACTCCATCATCACAGACCTGGGATCAAACTTCACGGCGAACCAGTTCTGGGAGTTCTGCGAGAATGCCTGCATCGAAGTCAAATATGTCTCGGTTGCACACCCAAGGGCCAACGGACAAGTCGAAAGGGCGAACAGCTTGATCATTGATGGCCTCAAGAAGAGACTCTATGATGAGAACAGCAAGAAGGGAGGCAAATGGGTACATGAGTTACCACATGTCGTCTGGGGGCTTCGGACTCAGCCGTCCAAAGCCACAGGACAAACACCTTTCCTCCTCGTGTATGGATCCGAAGCCATCCTACCAGCCGATATCATGTGGCAGTCTCCAAGGGTCGAAATGTACAACGAAGGCGAGGCGGACGAGGCGCGGCAGTTAGAGCTCGATTCCGTGGAAGAAGCTCACTGTACCGCCCTTGTTCAGTCAGCCCGGTACCTGCAGGGGATCCGGCGATACCATGATCGCAACGTCAGGGAGCGGTCATTCAGCGCCGGCGATTTGGTCTTGCGACGCATTCAGGACGAGTCCGGCCTACATAAGCTCAATTCAAGGTGGGAAGGCCCGTTCGTCGTCAAGCAGGTCACAAGGCCAGGGTCCTATCGACTACAATTCCCCGAGGGTCGCGAGGTCCCGAACTCCTGGAACGTTCAGAACCTGCGCAAGTTCTACCCTTAAGTCAAGGCCCGGTGATCGCCAATTCCTCGGGGGCTCAGAAGATTTTTTCCCGAGCTAAGTTGGAGGCCGTGCGCCACATAACTCGGGTTGTACATGCTTTCCTACTTCCACGATGGCAGGTGTCACGAGCAAACATGTACACACACAAATCGACTTCTTGTCGCGCATGACGCGGGGGCCACGGCCACGGTCATCTCCTTTCGACTTCCGTTTCTGGTGGAGCCCTCGGCTCCGGCTAACTCCTCGGCATATCGAGTTCCGCCGCGACCTTCGATGGTCGCACGCGACAGCAGTCGCACTTCTTCCAACGCAGTCGATCCGTTCGACTGGCCTACACCTAGTACGTTGGAACGGCTCGCATACAGAGCTACATCGACTACGTTCTGAGTGGCTGCATTCAGAACAGTCTTGTTTTTGCCAAAAGGATGGCAAACTCGTGGCGCTGCCCGCACCTGCTCCTTGCAAGTCTGATCCGTCTGTCCGGGTCCTACCCAGCTTGCGGAGCACGCTCACAGAAGGAGCGCTCCTTGACTACACTCCGAGGCCTCGAACTCGGGGTAGTCCCCTTTTCGCCCTATGCACGGCAACCCCGCGACGATGCTCGCGTTCTTCCCTAACAAGTCTAGACCCACTCGATCGAGTTGTGGCTACTCTGTTAGATGAATTCTAGCTGCCCTTCGGGTCGTTGCACCCAAGGACGCGTCTCCTACTTGAGTCTTGTAAGCCTGGATCCCAATTCAGCTAAGACATGCACACAAGTAGAGATGTCAAGGGAAGCATTTACATAAGAGATTGATTAAAGTGTTTCATACACCCTAATCCTGCAGTACATTGCGTACAATCTGTTCTGCTACAGGTTGGGCCTCTTGCAGGTACTCCTCGAACCGCTCGTCTGGGCAGTCTGCCGCCATCCCTTGCGCGAAGATGCTCAGCTGCATGGTCGGCACGAAGGACTTGACGTATGCAAGCGCATTGCTCACGCACGCGACCGGAGCCTCGGACAGGAACTTCAGCACCTTCTTCGGGGCTTCGCGGAGTCGCTCCAGCAGGGGCCGCAGGCCTGCATCGCCTTCTTCTAGCGGATCCACCATGTCCACCAGCTCCTGGGCGGCCCCCCGGAGGTCCTCCAGCTCCTTGCACTGCCGCTCGTCCTTCTCGCCCAGCGCTTTGACCTGCTGAAGGCAGTCGACGAACTGGCATTCAGTGTCGCCGATCACCTTCTGCAGCCTTTTGACTTCATCTGTACGTCGATACAGCATATTCTTCACGTCAGTAAGCAACTCCTCTTTGTGTTTTGTTATTTTCCTAAGCTCTGTGATAAGGGTACTTCAGCATCTATTGGGGAGCTACTGAGGGAAAGTACTCGAGGGGAGCGAGGGCCTACCTTGGTGCGCCTTCTTCTCCGCCTTGAGCTGCTCCTGGTGCTCTGCTTGTTGCTCCTTGAGCTGTTGTTGGAGCTCGGAGTTGGCCTTCTCCATGTTTTTCAGGTCATTCTTGAGCAGCCAGGTCTCTCGAGTCCTTTCTTTCTTCAGCATATCAAGCTCTCGCTGCAGATAGCAATTCTTCGTCTTCTCCTCGGAGATGCGCTTGTTCAGGGCAGCTAACTCCCGCGCGTCACTCACGACGGCGCGGAGTTTCTCCGACTTCTTCTGGGATTTGGTGATTACATGCTGTGCAAAAGGAGGAGAGTGAGTCATAAACAACTCACCAAGGCGCACATCGGGACCATTACCCGAGTCTTACCATGGAGAAGTCGTACAGCTCCTTGAAGGTACTCTTGAAGGTCTTCCGGTTCTCCGCCGACAGCAAAAGGTCATCCACCAGGTCGGTGGTGATGACGTTCTGGTGCCCGGGCCCGGCCCTCAACACCTCACGGGGACTCCCCGAGGGCCCGGCGGCATCCCCGGGCGGCGGCGGCTGGACACCTGCGGGCACACAAAGTGGTCAACACATCACGCCCAGACCCCGACAGCCAGTTGCGGGCGGGTAAGCGCATACCTGTGCCATCAGTATGAGCGGCATCAGGGACCTCGACTTGTTCCCCGCCACTGGGCCCGGCTCCCTCTTGCCAGGGCTCGGGAGGTGGCAAGTCGGGGAGCGCCGCATCCGCTTCAGGGGCCACCTCTGCGGGTACCGGCCCTTCAGGCACTGGGGGCTCGGGGGCTGCAGCAGCCGAGGCAGGCGCCGCAGCCGTGCCTAGTTCAATCTGGAGTTTCACGGCGCTTGCAACCCTGGTGACATCGACAACACTGTTATCCAAGCGGGCACAGGCAGGATTCTCAAGCGGTTGAAAGGAAACTTACAGTGTCGACTTCTTCTTGGCAGCCTTCTTCACCCGCCAGGCCCGTCGGGGAACGCTCGTTGCGGATGGCGGGGCCTGGTCGGCCGATGGAGGGGTCCCCGCCACGGCAATTGTCACCACCGCGGCGGCAGAGGGGCCTGCCTCCGCCCCTTCGGGTTCAGTCCCGGGCGGCGGAGCAGGGAGACTGCAAGGAGACGCTGTCAGCACTCAGCATCATGGAAACTTTGCAACTGGTCGAAACAGCGGTTCCGTACCTGGCGGACTAGACTTCTTGGGCCTTGCGTTTGCGCACCTGGCGCTGGCCCTTCGGCACCGGTGGCAGAGCGCCGGTCAACTCCACGCTCTGGTCGGAGGAGTTATCCCGGCGCGGCTCCCCTCCGGTTCCATCGCTCGCCTACGAGCCCACGCACTCGGTGGACTCGCTGCTGCCTTGAACTGCAACAAGGTGAGCCGTCTTGGTGGCAACGGCGGCAGCAGGGCGCGGACCTCTTTCGGCTTCTTCCCTCGCTGGCGAGTCCACGCGTTCGGCGGACTCGTTGCGGCTTTGAGTCGCAGCAAGCCGAGCCTTCTTGGCCGCCGTGGCTGCAGAAGGAAGGAGGTGATACGCTCGAGGGAGGTCCGGCTGCGGCAGGTAGCTGCAATACAACGCCGAGTGTCCCTGCAGGAAGTTCTTCAGTTCAGTACCGGCGCAGTAGCCGATTTCTTCATCGAAAAGAAGTCGAATACTTACCGGCGGTGGCGGATTTCGCGCGGAGTACAATGTGGGCACGTACGGCACGGTGTTTACGTCCAGCAGCACCCGCTGAACCCGCTGGAGCGCGACTTTGTCTGGCACCTCCTCTGTGCACATGCGAGAAGGGTCAGCGGGGCCGGTGTACTCGAAGCCCAGGCAACATCGCTGTTGCATGGGTTGGACGTGGCGCTTGTAAAATGAGAACATGACGGAGGCGCCGGTCACTCCCTCCTTCTTCTGCGCCTCGATGGCCTCCAGCAGCTCCTTGACTTGTATCATTTCCATGCCGGAGGGTTACAGGTTCCATTCCCCCCTCACCACTGGCGGTCTGCTCGACTTCGTTGGCAGGTGGGGAGCATGATTTTCGATATAAAACCAGAGGTTCTTCCACCCAGGAAGGTTGGAGGGGAATCTATATGAAAGGTATTTCTCGCCGGCCTGCTGTCGCAGTTGGATGCCGGCGCCCCCCACTACGGCGAGTTTTTTCGTGGTTGGCTGGGGTTTGACGCGGAAGAGGAAGCGGAATAGATCCCAGTGGGGTTCAATTCTGAGAAATGCTTCACAGAAGTGGATGAAAATGGAAATGTGGCAGATGGAGTTCGGGTTGATGTGATGGAGCTCAAGCCCGTAGTAGTAAAGAAGGCCGCGAAAGAATGAACAAGAGGGGAGGGCCAATCCCCGTTCGGCAAAATGGTAGAATGTGACGATTTCGTCGACATTCTCCATGGGGAAAGGTTCACGGAAGGAGGGGCGCCAGTTGACGAGATTTTTCTCTTGCAGCAACCCCTCGGAAACAAGTTTTTTCAGATTGTTGAGGGAGCACTTACTATGTGTCCACTCCGCAGTCGCTGGCTCCGCATCCTTCTTCATTTCCTCGATCTCTGACTTCTTGGACTCCATCTCCGATGTGCCGGCCATGAGATGCTCGGGGGCTGCGGGGAGAGGGGCGGGGAGGTTGGAGTGGGAGTCTTTCTTGGGGGACGGCGGCGGCGCTCGGTTCGGATTGGGGAATTTGGTGGCTCTTGATGGAATGCAGATTGAAAGCGTGGGTTTTTCCTACAGTTATCGCGGGGTTAAATAACCAGTGGGGTGGGGAAAAGTTACTGTTCTGAAGTTCAAGAGTCGTTTCGTGGAATATTCCGAAGGTGAGGGGTCATTTGGTGATCTGATTGGATTAAATATTCGATTAATCATTTTTTCAGGGCTAATTAGCCCGGAAAAAGGGGTTTTTCGAATCTTTGGTCTAATTACATCATTTGCACCATCGCTTTGGTCTCCCCTTAACGTGTCATTGTTTAGCCTGTATGCCACGATTTTTTGGACCCTTATCTCCAATTTTGTGGGATTTGGATTCAAGGCTCGGGGGCTGCGGGGTACGTGGCATCGACTACTTATTTTTCAACTTTCTTTGAAGGATAAGGAGGATTACAGATTAATGGGACCCTCAACCTGATTCTCCGATTCAACCTAAGGCTCGGGGGCTACTCCATATGGAGTGCGATTTTGCAATCGCACACCATAGCAGAAATAAAATTCGGGGCATGAGCACCTCATAGCTTCGATGCAGCCAAGCAAGTACTCGAAGAAGGACTTCAAGACGAATCATCAGAAGAAGTCGAAGACTGCTTCGAAAGTACTCGATAAGCTTGCAGTACTCAGCTACGAAGAGCTCGGGGGCTTGTCAGACCCAGGGCCACCGGGCTGGGCATGTTACAAAGTTTAAGAGATTGAGCCCGTCTTATCTCTTATTCATTTTGTTTATCTCTTGTTTATCTCGTTTAAATAGGAGATAGAGCTAACCAACACGGAGAGGATCTACTCGAGATCAGTTCTGGTGTGATCCCTCGGAGGGAGTTGGTTAGCACCTTTGTAACTCTGACCTCTCGGATATATAAGGGAGGTCAGGGACCCCCCTCAAAACAGAAGGTCATTAGGTCATTCTACACCAAAGAGAATACAAACCACCATACAGGACGTAGGGTGTTACGCTCCATGCGGCCCGAACCTGTCTAAAGTCTTGTGTTCTTTGCACCTTCGAGTTCCTGATCTCGGCGTCCCCTCACCCAAAACTTACCACCTTGGGTATATCCCTCGGTGGGCAGCCGGTTAAACACCGACAATTATCTCCGGAATCTCCGGACTCTACATCCGGAGTATCCAGACATCTGTGTTACTAACCATGTTCAAAGTGTTTTAAGTTTCAGATTAGCCTATTCACCCCCCCCTCTCGCCATCTTGAGGTCCTTTCAGTAAATATACCTCACCATTTGCATTCTTGTTGCAGATGGCGGCCCCTTCCAACATCTTTTGGGATCACGCAGGGCATCTCCACACTAATGCCTTGCACTGGGAGGGTTTTCCTCATCTTCTCTGGAAAACACGATGTTCGTTCTTCTACACCGAGCCCCCACAATATGACGGGGTGGAATATCAGGAAGAAGGTGTTCGTCCGTGTCGAGTCAAAATGACGATTCCTCAGCATCATTTCCACTCCCAATGGCAGCGCATCGAAGTTGACGTGGTGGGCTATCGTCTAGTTGATACTATTGAGACAGCAGCCCTCGAAGCCATCTACCTCTTCTGCAACCAGCACCCAATGGATGTTGTAGGACAGCCTATTGGTCTACTCCCTGCAATAGATCCCAGTGATCTTGAGGGGAATCTTAGAGTGGCCCCTGATAGTCACGGATTGAGAGGTTCAACGGAAGAAATGTTTCGAGATACTATCAGATTCCTAAATGTTCAGCATCACTATCAACTTCTGCTACGCCGCGGTATGGGTTAGTTGACCAGTATCGCGCAAGGTCACTTTAGGAATGCTGACAGACAAGTCACCCAGATTGAGCAGTTTCAAGCCTTGGTGACAGAGAAAGATGAAATCATCGCCGCCCGCGAGGAGACTATTCTTCATCGGGAAGATCAGATCAACGAGAGTGACGCAATGATCACCCAACGCAACACGATCATTGAGTTTCTCCAGGAACAGATCCACGATCTCATCCTTGAGGTTGATGATGCCCATGATCAAATCAACGAACTTCAACAGCAGCCAGTACCTCCTGCTGTACCAGCACCCGAGGCCGAAGAAGAAGATCTAGCGGAAATCGAGGGAGTTTCCGACCTCTATTCCGAGCATGGAGACCCGGAGCCTCATCCTCAGCCAAATCACTCCTCGTCAGGCAGTCAATCCTCCGTAGGCAATCTAGACGATTTTTAGTTCATTGAAATCGTCGATAGTCTAGATGTAATTAGTGTAGAAAGATATGACATAGGTAGCTTACCCAGGCTATGAGCCACTTGTTGTACCATATGTGGCCTATGTACTTATGAATCGACTTGTAGTAATTAAATCACTTTGATGTAAGATGTAAGGACCACCAGTGTTGGTGTAGTAATCTAAACCTTGTGTTCTACCCTCTTACTCAATGTCTTGCATCTGAAATGAGTTGATTGAATGGAGCATATTATATATCTTTTTGGCAACTGTACATCATCTGAAGTTAGGAGTAAGAATATGTTGATAATAATGGACATCTCCTTTATTTCAGATGGTTGGAGCTACTCGCGGAACTCCGGAAGGCTTTCGGCCTGATCAAGCCAGTGGTTCCCAGCAACCGCCACCAGCCCCGCCAAATCTGGCCGAGGTCGTGGCCCGACAAATTGAACTTCTTAACTAGCTTGTGCAGGCTCAAATGGGCCAATATCATCACCAATCCTGAGGCCGAGATGAACCCCCATTAGCCAGTTATCAAGACTTCCTCAGTACCCAGCCTCCACTGTTCCATAAGGCGGATGAGCCTCTTGACGCTGACGCTTGGCTCCGCACCATCGAGTCCAAGTTTGCCTTATTGTCTGCCTCATGTTCAGAGGAAAACAAGGCGCTCTTTGTAGCCCAACAACTCTGTGGCACTGCCCGCATCTGGTGGGATCATTATCATGCCATGCAGCCTGCCGGTCATGTCATCACCTGGGATGAATTTCGGACCGCTTTTCGAGCGCACCACATCCCCGAAGGACTCATTGAGCGAAAGGTCAATGAATTTCTGAATCTAACTCAGGGCACCCGCACCGTCATGCAATATGCACAGGTCTTCAACCACTTGTGCCAGTATGTGGGTTATCATGCGGACACAGACACCCGCAAATGAGACCGCTTCCATCGAGTCCTGAACACCAAGCTTAAGGAACGATTGAATTTGGTAAAGGCCGACAATTTCAATGAGCTGGTCAATATAGCCATCACCCAGGAGGACTGCATCTCAGCCCACAGAGCAGAAAAGAAGCGGAAGACACCCACTGGACCCGCAACGGTGCAACCGTCAAGGTATCGGTTGGTCCCGAACACCGCTACCCGAGCACCGCCTCGAACAACTTGCCTGGCAGATGGGTAGCCAGACCACCCCAACAGACTCGATTCAATCGACCACCGACACCCCAACCTCAGTAGCAACAGCAGCAGGGTCCGCGACCGAGCTTTCCGCCAGCCAACCAAGGAAACAACAACTATCGTTGTTTCAACTGCGGTAGCCGTCCCACTTCATCAAGGATTGCCCTCAACCTAGAAGATCCTTCCAAGGGCAAACATCCAACCCAACCAGCAAGGGCAAGGGCAAGAAGCAAGTGGTCCAAGTCCGCCAGGGAAGGGTGAATCTCACCACTCTCTCCGAACTCCCCGAGGTTAATGACGGGTACTTTCTCTATCAACCATCAACCCGTGATTGTTCTTTTTGACTCTGGTGCCACCCATAGTTTTATCAGTACAAAATGTGGGACTAAAATAGGCTTGGATATCTATTCTACTAATGGAGCCTATAGGATAACAACTCCTGGCGGAATAATCTCAAATCTGTAGGAAGGTGCCAATTCAGCTGGGTAGCCATTTGATAAAAACAGACTTACTCCTACTAGATCTTGAAGGAATGGACATTCTCTTAGGTATGGATTGGATGACCCAGCACCAAGTGTCATTAGATATCTCCTCCCGAACCGTGGAAATAGATTCACCTGAGCACGAACCTACCATTCTCTATCTTCCACAACGGGAGTACATCAATTCTTGCACCTATGCTGCAACAGGGATCAAATTAAAGGATATCCCTATCGTCTGTGAATACCCAGATGTCTTTCCCGACGATTTGACTGGAATGCCCCCGGATCGAGATATTGAATTTATCATAGAACTCCAACCTGGCACTGCCCCCATCTCTAAGAGACCCTATCGTATGCCACCTAATGAACTGGCCGAGTTAAAAATCCAACTCCAGGACCTCCTTGATAAGGGTTACATTCGTCCAAGTGCTTCACCATGGGGTTGTCCAGCTCTATTCGTGAAGAAGAAAGACAATAGCTTAAGGCTATGTGTAGACTATCGCCCCCTCAATGCGGTAACCATCAAAAACAAATACCCTCTACCCCGCATTGACATTCTCTTTGATCAGTTAGCTGGAGCCAAGGTATTTTCTAAGATCGATCTTCGTTCCGGCTATCGTCAAATCAAGATCAGGCCGAGTGACATTCCAAAAACAGCCTTTTCTACCAGATATGGACTTTACGAATATCTGGTCATGTCATTTGGTCTTACCAATGCCCCAGCCTATTTCATGTATCTGATAAACTCTGTCTTCATGCAAGAACTCGACAAATTTGTTGTGGTCTTCATTGATGACATCCTGATCTACTCTAAAAACTCGGAAGATCATGCAAAACATCTTCATGTTATTCTTCAGCGATTAAGGGATCACCGCTTGTACGCCAAGTTCTCTAAATGTGAATTTTGGTTAGATACGGTGAAGTTTCTGGGCTATACCATCTTCGGTAACGGTATATCCGTTGACCCCGGTAAAGTACAAGAAGTGATGGATTGGAAACCTCCAACATCAGTCCACCAGATCCGTAGTTTTCTTGGTCTAGCTGGCTATTATCGTCGTTTCATTCCTGACTTCTCCAGAATAGCCAAACCTATGACCGAACTACTAAAGAAAGGTGTTAAATTCTCCTAGAATAAAAAATACGAGGATGCATTCCACACTCTCAGAAACCATCTTACGACCGCCCCAGTCTTAGCTCAACCAGATGTGTCAAAACCTTTCGACATCTATTGTGATGCTTCAGGAACCGGAATTGGTTGTGTGCTTATGCAAGAGAACCGAGTAATTGCATATGCATCCCGAGCACTTAGGGCTCATGAACAGAACTACCCTACCCATGATCTTGAACTCGCAGCTATCATCCATGCACTTAAGATTTGGAGACATCATCTGATGGGTACGAAGTGCCATATCTATACTGACCACAAAAGCCTCAAGTACATCTTCACGCAGGCAGATCTGAATATGAGGCAAAGATGCTGGCTAGAGCTTATCAAAGACTATGATATGGAAGTACACTACCATCCAGGCAAGGCCAACGTCGTTGCGGATGCACTTAGTCGCAAGGCACATTGTTCTTGCTTATTTGTAGAAGCTTTCAACGAGACTCTTTGTTGGGAAATGAGAAAGCTTAATCTAGAAATTATTCCCCAAGGTGACCTGAACCACCTCTCAATTAAAGTCACGCTTAGGGATAACATTGTTCTAGCACAACAGCGCAATAAAGGAGTCAGAATCATCAAACAGAAGATAACACAAGGAGAAGGAAAGTATAAATGCTTTCGAATAGATCCTGAAGGAGTTTTATGGTTCAATGAACGGATTGTTGTACCTAAGGACCATAAGCTCCATACACAGATATTGGACGAGGCCCACCTATCTAAATTATCTATGCACCCTGGCAGTACCAAGATGTACCAAGATCTAAAACAGAACTTCTGGTGGACTCGTATGAAACGAGAAATTGCCAAGTATGTCTCAGAATGTGATATCTGCCAAAGAGTCAAGGCCAGTCATCTAAAAACTGCTGGTATTCTTCAACCTCTATCATTCCCTCTTGGAAGTGGGAGGATATCAGTATGGACTTTATTGTTGGCTTACCCAACACTTCTCTAAGGCATGACTCCATTTGGGTAATCGTTGATCGATTGACCAAGACTGCACATTTCCTCCCCGTGCATACTACGTATAATGCCAAAAAGTATGCTGAGATCTATTTGAATCAAATCGTTCATCTTCATGGGGTACCCAAAATGATCATTTCTGATTGTGGAGCACAATTCGTCACTCGGTTCTAGGAGCAACTTCAACATGCTCTTGGAACTAAACTAATCCAAAGCTCCGCGTATCATCCTCAAACAGACGGACAAACTGAAAGGGTAAATCAGATTCTGGAAGATATGCTTAGAGCCTGTGTACTTCAGTGTGACAAGAATTGGGACAAATGCTTATCATTGGCAGAATTCTCTTATAACAACAGCTATCAAACCAGTCTTAAGATGGCCCCGTTCGAAGCATTGTACGGTCGCCGATGATGAACTCCTTTGAGTTGGTCACAAACCGGCGAGCATAAAATCTTTGGACCGGACCTTGTTACTGAAGCAGAGGATAAGGTGAAGACTATACAGACTAATTTAAAGACAGCCCAATCTCGACAGAAAAGCTACGCTGACATACGAAGAAGACCATTAGAGTTTCAAGTCAGAGACTTCGTATACCTTCGAATATCTCCTGCCCGGGGTGTTCAAAGGTTCGGCGTAAAAGGGAAATTTGCTCCTTGATATATCGGACCCTTTGAAATTCTTGAAATCTGTGGACCCGTAGCTTACCGTCTTCAACTTCCTCCTCAACTAGCGGCCATCCATGACATCTTCCATGTATCTCAACTTAGGAAGTGTGTCAAAGTTCCTACTGAGGTCATCAATTCCCAAACCATCGAAATCGAACCTGACCTAACCTATACAGAACATCCAATTAGAGTATTAGACACCAAAGAAAGAAGCACTAGAAGAGAAACCATCAGGATGTTCAAGATTCAGTGGAACCATCATACGAAAGAAGAAGCAACATGGGAAACCGAATCTTATCTTCAACATAATTTCCCAGACTTCCTTCAAGCCAACCTTCAAACCTGATCGTCCAATTCCATCTTGTTCCGGAATCTTGGGACGAGATTCTTTTTAGGGGGGGAGGCTGTGACACTCAGGTACTTAGTAATGTCACACCCAAGATTTTAGTATGAAGTTGTGTGCAAAATGTGGTGAAAGTGTGTTTAAAAATTTAAATGCTAAGGAAAAAGGGTGCTTATATAGTTATAATTAATAATGGTCCTTTAGTGTTAAATGGGTGAGAATGGGAAGTGGAATAGAAATACATAAAGGTTGTTTTGGCAAAAGTCAAAAACTTGTGTTTAAATCGCAAATATAGGTGAAACCACACATAGGATGTAAATGTAGTGTAGTTTTTAAATAGGATTTATATAAAGTTTAGAAATTTTGCTAAGTTTTATAGTAGTTTCAAATCCTTAGCTCTTCTGCAAATGAACCTTAAAGCAAAGTTGTAGATTTCGATAAACTCTACACTTTTGCTTTTGGACCCATTTCCATTTGAGCCCTGGTTTGAAAGTTGCTTAGACATTACAGTGGAGTCCTTGTGTTTTTGGGTACTTCCATTTCAGTACCCCTTCTCTACCTTCCCTCTTCCTCCTCTGTTCTCTGCCCGATGCGCTGCCGCCGCTCTGGCCGGCCATGTGCAGCGCCCCTGCCGCCTCCGCGCCGCACTGCACCGAGCCACGTGCCCTCCCTTCCTTGCCCACCGCCTTCCCAGCCTCGCGCTGGCCGCCCCTGCTTCTCCCACGTCGCGCCACCGCCGGCCGACGTTGCCAGCTCCTGCTCGTGCGCACAACGCCTCTCATAGCCTTAAGACCCACTCAGCTGTTGCTCTGTGATCTTGTTTACCCATCCGCGCACCTCTAGTCCACTACATCCTCTTCTCCCGAGCTCAGCCTCTCACCGGACCCCGCCGCCATCCCTGGCCACCGTCGATAGCCGCCACCGCGGCTCCCCATCCCCGATCCCAAGCACAAACAGCACCCCGCGACCCATCGAAGCTCACCGAGCAAACCAATTCCAATTTGTTCCACTGGAATAGCCGGACCTCGACACCGATGAGCTCCAGTTCCGCCGCCCGCTCGGCCTCGCCGTCGCCCCGCTATTGCAGAGCCTCTTCACCCCAGCCAAGGGCACCAGCAGCACCACACCAACCTGTAGAAGCTCCTCGACTACTTTCCCGCTGCCCTCGGACACCCCAGTGAAGCATCCCCTCATAAGAGAAGACTTAAAAGTGATACTTTATCAGTCCCAGGAGGCTGATAACACTTTTATTACATCAGATGGTACATCACCGTACAACTCTACGCGGTAATGGGCAGTGAAGCGCCACTATCGCGAGGATTACAACTAAAACCCACACTACTACACTGGCTACGAAAAGAGGGTCATCAGAGTCTTGCGCCATGCGGAACTCCAGCGGTGGCCCTAACCACAGGCAGGACTGGGTGCAGGACGAAACCCTACTCGACGTCTTCGGGGAGGTAGTCTGGATCTTCTGCTGTAAGAAGTAAGAATGGGGTGAGTACAAACGTACTCAGCAAGTCCAATCACACCCACGGGGGGGGGGGGGGGGTATATCAGAAATCAATGCACAGGACAGTCCAAGGATAAGGTCAGGGTTCATTTACGAAAAACTCGGTTATATGCAAAGGTTCGTTTAAAATAATTTTCAAAACAAGTTTTTAAGTATCAAGGAGCACAGGGTGTTGATCCACATAGGATCCAAGTTTTAAGCTGCTATCGGACTCCCCGTCCGTCGTAGCACACGGCACAACTGCCGGACACTTTCCAAACAACCCACACCAGTCCAACCATTCCCAGAGAGAAACACTAGTTATGTGACCACACCATAACTTGCCCAATACCGTGGGCACAGCTATTCGAATAGATTTTTAACTCTGCAGAGGTGTGCAACTTTACCCACAGGTGGGGTACCACAGCACGACCACCTTAGTGTCGGTGCAGATCCCAACAAAGCCATTACCCAGCTTAGCTAGACCTGACTAGCCACCACGGGATCCATCAAGGGGTCATTAGACCTATCTCCGAGGTTTAACCTGGGCATAAGTCACACAGAGCTTATCCCTTCTCCTTGATTACCCGTTGCTCTCAGCCCTCCTGATGGCTATCAGTCTGACTAGTGGGATTTAAGCTAAGCCGTTGCCCATACAACGGTCAAGTGGTTTGCACGACAGGAAGCTAGGTGAGATGACACATCAACTCAGTCCTTAGGGGTGACAAGATGGATATCTCCCTTCCTCGCTCAACCACACAGGTACGAGCACACCAACGGCAACTCACACAGAAATGCCATCCATCTCGTCTGACTCATCTTTCAAAACCACATTTTATCCCGTCCCACACACACACACTTTCTTTATAAAACCAAGTGGTCAAGGTATGGTTATCACAACAAGGGTGGCTATCCTACCATGTTTTCAACAAGCAAAACCATGTAATTTTATAAAACAGGCCACTGGGTTGTGTTTATAAAAACTAGGACAGAAACATGAATCAAAGGGCGGGATTGAACTTGCCATCATCAAACCCTTGCGGGAGGTCCTGATCGAAGCACTGTCCCTCGGGTTCGGGGTCGAAGAACTGGTCCTCGTTCGCTTGATAATAGTCGCGACCTTCCTCGTTCACTCCGTGTCCTACGACGCAAACAAACAGGCACACAATCAAGCGAAAGAACTAAAAGCTTTCATCGTTGAGCTTGAATCGGAAATAATTTAGTTATGGAGATAGGGGTAATATTCTTGGGTGGTTTCTTAATGGCATGGTTGGAACTATACTAGAAAGGGTGTGGTAAAGTTTCGGGTCGATCGGAGACCGTTTGGCGCATAAAATGACGAGTTAAATAGGGCTCGGGGGTTAAACAGGGGTCCAGGGGCTCATTTGTAAATGGTTATGAAACGGAAAAGGACTTGGTTATAAATTTTGGAAACATTTGGGGCATGTTAGAAGGGTGTAGGGGTTTATTTGATATTAGGCTTACATGACGGGGGGTTGTTTTCCTAAATAACTAGGAGCAGAAGGGCTTGCAGTTAAAAGTGGCACAAGGGGGGTTCTTTTGGGGAAAAGGGAGAGGGCCAGGGGGTTTTGTGGCAAATTGCCACCTTCTTCCTCCTCTCCCCACGGGAAACAGAGGAGGGGGGTGGGGGCGCTCGGTGCCGATATCCGACGGTCCAGGGCTCGATGTCGGCTCGGGATGGGGGAAAAGGGAAGGGAGAAGGAGGGGGCCTGATTCCCGGCCTCACCTCGGGCCGGGGCAGCGTGAGGAGGCCGGACGACAGGAGCGGGCGGCGGCGGCGCTGGTGGCTCGGCGAGGCGGCGCTGGGAGCTTGGGGAGGGGGGCGCGCGGTGGCGAGGGCGGTGGTGGTGGCCGGGAGCTGCGCGAAGGGCCGATTTATAGGGGAGTAAGGCGGTGGAGGGGGTGGCCACGACGGTGGCCGGTGCGGAGCGCCATTAATGGTGCTTCGGCCGCTTGTCTGCGTCGCGACGCGACGTGCGGCGAGGGCGTGGGCGTCGAGGCGTCGTCGGGCACGTGGGGGAGGGGCTGTGCGAGCACAGGGCGCTGGTGCGAGCGGCGAGGGCGGATTGCGGCAGCGGCGGGCGGCACGGCCGTGCGTGAGCTAGAGAGCGCGTGCGCGGGGAAGGCGGGGAGCAGGGACGCGCGTGGGCGTGTGTGCGAGAAGAGGGGCGGCGTGGTTCGGGAGCCAGAGGCCGGGCAGCGCAGCCGGGTGGTGCTCGGGAGCAGGGGAAGGGGAGAGGAGAAGGGAGGAGAAGGGAGGAGGGAAAAAGGAAAAAGAAAAGGGAGGGAAAGAAATGGAAAAAGAAAAGGGTAGGAAAAGAGAAGGAGAAAGAAAAGAAAATGGGGGAAAGAAAGGGAAAGGAAAAAGGTGACGCGTGCCGGCGATTTTCGCGGCGGCGACCGCGGCTGGTCGGCCACGCACGCTCGACATTCGCACGCCGCGCGAGGAAAAAGGGAAAAATCGCGCTAGCGCCAATCGCGGAAAGGCGGTCGCGCGTGGTCGACAGACCGCCGAGCGGTGCGGGATGGGACGGCGACGAGGGAAAAGAGGGTACTGATATTGCAAAGGGGGCTGGGCAGACAGCTGGAGTCGGGCATCAGAATGGCGGCGAATCTGGGAGAGGTTCAGGGTTTAGGGTTGAACGAGCTTTGTCGACGAAAAGGTTTTGAACAAAAATATCTTAGCGCGTAATTTAATTTGGTAAATTTTTCAGGGCGTCACAAACCTACCCCACTTAAAATGAATCTCGTCCTCGAGATTCAGCTGGTCCCTAAACAGATGGGGAAACTCCTTCTTTAGAGCCTCCTCGCGTTCCCAAGTTGCTTCCTCTACTCCGTGTCTGCTCCATTGAACCCTGCATATCCGTACTTCGGAGTTTCTTGTCCTTCTAGTGACAGTGTCCAGAATTTTGACCGGTACTTCCTAGTATCGCAGATCCGGCTGCAGATCTATTGTTTCCACCGGCACGTGTTCTTCCTCGGGTACTCTCAAACACCTTCTTAATTGCAAGACATGAAACACTGGGTGTATATTCGACATTTCTTCTGGTAGTTCCAATTGACATGCTACGGCTCGGACTTTCTTCAGAACTTGGTACGGTCCAATGTACCGAGGGGCTAGCTTTCCTTGTACTTGAAACCTTCGGGTCCCTCGAATAGGTGAGACCTTGAGATAAACAAAATCTCCTGGGTTGAAACTTATTTCTCGCCTTTTCTTGTCTGCGTAGCTCTTTTGTCGGGATTGAGCCGCTTTCAACTTCTCGCGGATCTCCGCTGCTTTTTCTTCTGCTTTTTTTATGAGCGCGGGCCCCACTAGGGCATGTTCTCCAACTTCTGACCACATTAAGGGAGTTTTGCACTTCCTTCCATAGAGAGCTTCGAATGGTGACATACCTAAGCTGGCTTGGTAACTATTGTTGTACGAGAATTCTGCATAGGGCAGACTCTGCTCCCAATCCTTTCCGTAGGTCTGGACGCATGCCCTCAGCATATCTTCCATAATCTGATTTACCCTTTCGGTTTGACCATCCGTCTGTGGGTGATATGCGGAGCTGAAATCTAACTTGGTGCCCATGGCTTGATGCAAGCTTTTCCAAACTCTAGAGGTGAATTGGGTTCCTCTATCTGAGATAATTCTGCTAGGCACTCCATGTAACTTTACTATGTTTTCCACATAAAGTTTTGCCAGCCTTTCTCCACTGTAATTGGTTCGTACGGGTATGAAATGAGCCGATTTAGTGAGTCGGTCTACTAGTACCCATATAGAATCGTGTCCCTTTTGTGTTCTAGGTAGGCCCACTACAAAGTCCATTCCTATCTCATCCCATTTCCAAACCGGAATGGGTAGGAGTTGCAATAATCCTGCTGGCTTTTGATGTTCGGCCTTGATCCTTTGACAAGTATCACAATGGGCCACAAATTGTGCGATATCCGCCTTCATTCCATTCCACCAATATTTTTGCCTTATGTCCATATACATTTTGGTGGATCCTGGGTGGATGGAGTAGGCCGAGTTATGGGCTTCGTCCATGATCATCCGCCGGAAGTCTCCATTCTGGGGTACACAAATCCTATTCTCGTACCACAACGTTCCCTTATCGTCCACTCTAAAACCCAGTGCTTTGTTTTCTCCAGTTTGTTTGCAGATCTTTATTAATTCCTGATCCGAGCATTGAGCCTCTCTAATTCCATCCTCTAGGGTTGATTGGATGTTCAGTACATGGCTGGAACCTCGAGGAACAATGTGCACATTTAATCGTGCCATTTCCTCTGGTAGATGGTCATCTTTGGGTCCATAGGATTTCCGGCTCAAGGCATCGGCCACCACGTTCGCTTTTCCAGGGTGATAATGGATTTCCAAATTGTAGTCCTTAACCAACTCCAACCATCTTCTCTGCCTTAAGTTCAAATCCAGCTGGGTGAAGATATACTTCAGACTCTTATGGTCGGTGTAAATCTCACACTTATTTCCAATTAAGTAGTGTCTCCAAATCTTAAGGGCATGCACTACGGCTGCAAATTCCAAATCATGGGTTGGATAGTTCTGCTCGTGAGTCCTGAGTTGGCGGAAAGCATATGCAACGACTTTCCCATCTTGCATCAGCACACACCCTAATCCTTGTCGGGAAGCGTCACAATAGATGACAAAATCCCGATGAATGTCGGGCAGGGTCAGCACTGGGCGGTTGTCAACCTTTGATTTAATTCTTGAAAACTTCTTTCACAAGATTCTGTCCAGGCGAACTTCTTCTCCTTCTTAAGAAGTTCCATCATGGGCCGGGCTATCTTGGAGAATCCCTCAATAAATCTCCGATAGTACCCAGCTAATCCAAGAAAACTTCTGATTTCACTAACATTGGTCGGTCGCTGCCAGTTGGAAACTGCTTCGATCTTCTCTGGGTCCACTGCTTCGCCTTCTGCAGTCAGAATGTGACCAAGGAAAGCTACTCTCTCCAGCCAGAATTCACACTTGTTAAACTTGGCGTATAGCCTATGTATTCTCAGCTTTTTCAATACTACCCGCAGGTGTTGCTCATGTTCCTGAATACTCTTGGAGTAGACAAGTATGTTGTCGATAAAGACTACGACAAACTTATCTAGCTCGTCCATGAATACTTTATTCATGAGGTTCATAAAATAGGCAGGGGCATTGGTTAGTCCGAACGACATTACGGTGAACTCAAACTGCCCGTAACGGGTGACAAAAGCTGTCTTAGGGATGTCACTTTCTCTAATCTTGAGCTAAAAATATCCTGACCTTAGATCGATCTTGGAAAAGTACTTGGCTCCTTTTAGTTGATCGAAAAGGTCATCAATCCTGGGGAGGGGGTACTTATTCTTAATGGTAACCTCATTCAGTGCCCGGTAATCTACACACAACCTCATAGTCCCATCTTTCTTCTTGACAAACAGAACTGGGGCTCCCCAGGGCGACGAGCTTGGCCTGATGAAGCCAATTTGTTGCAGTTCTTCTAGTTGCTTCTTTAACTCTGTCAACTCAGAGGCCGCCATCCTATAGGGTCTCTTGGCTATAGGGGAGGTCCCAGGGATAAGGTTAATGACGAACTCTATATCCCTGTCCGGTGGCATACCGGGAAGTTCTTCGGGGAAGACATCTGAATATTCGTTTACTATCAGAACTCCTTCTAAGGGCTTGGCTTCCATGCTAAACACCATCGGGTTAAACTCACTTTCCCGGGTATGGCAGATTACTTGTACTCCTTTGGGGTTTGTTAGGTGTACCACTTTGTCAGTACAGCCTATGAGACCATTGTGTCGGCTTAACCAGTCCATTCCAAGGATCACGTCTATTCCCCCGGACTTAAGTACTACCAAGTCTGCTAGAAATTCTACCCCACTTAAATTGACCCTTATCCGTGGACATCCTAATTGACAATTGATGTCGCCTCCAGGCGTCCAGGTTACTAGGGGTGTTTTTAGTAGTACTGTGGGTATTTTGTGTTCTTCCACAAAACTTGAGGATATGAACGAGTGCGATGCTCCAGAATCAAATAGTACTGTTGCCAGAGCTGAGTTGACTAGGTACTCACCGAGCACTATGCCCTGAGCTTCTTGAGCCTCCTGCGCGTCAATGTGATTGACGCGGGCTTGTCCAAATGATTGCTGGGGCTGCTTCGTCTGCTGACTGTTGTCGTTGTTGCGGATGGGTACTCGGTTGGCACCAGTCAGGGCTGGTCTGGGTCCATTCACCGTGTTGGAGAAGTCTGATGTAGCCGGCTTATTCTTGGCATAAGGGCAATTGGTGATGAAATGCCCTGTCTCACGGCAGTTAAAACACGCCTTAACATTGTTGTTGTCGGAGGCGACCAGGCTTGTATTGCTCTGCGGGGCCCTCATGGTACTCTGGCTCCTAGGCTGTGTGTTAGGGGCCCGTGGCCCCGTCACTTGAGACTGAGTCCTATACTGCATTGGGGCCTGAGACCTTGGTGCAGTGTAGCTGAAGTTCCTCGGCTTTTGGAATCGGTCCTGTTGGCGGGCCTTACTTTCCAGGAATTTGCGTTTGTTATCTTTCCTCTCTTCGGTTTTGGCCCTTTCCGTAAGGATAGCCTTGTTCATCAGGGTATTGAAGTCAGGGTAGATCTGAGGGGTAAGCAAGGTCCGGAGTTCTAGGTTTAGTCCCTTCTTGAACATGTCTTGTTTCTTGTCATCGTCGTTCACTTCCTCCGGTGCATATCGGGCTAACTCCATGAACCGGTGGGTGTACTCTTCCACCGTCATGCTTCCTTGCTGCAATGTGCGGAACTCATCCGCCTTGCGCTTCATAGTGGCCGAAGGGATGTGATAACGGCGGAACTCCCTCACAAATTCCTCCCAAGTGATGGTAGAGGCATCCTCGGCTGCGGCACAATAATTCTCCCACCAGGCTAATGCGGTTCCGGTGAGTTGGTGGGCTGCCAGAAGGACTTTGTCTCGGTCCTGGCATTCAAACGATTCGAGTTTCCTCTGAATTACTCGTAACCAGTCATCTGCATCCAAGGGGTTGCAGGATCCAGCAAAGGTGGGCGGCTTGGTCCTTAGGAAGGTTGTCAGCTTGTCGTTCATGTTCTGCCCTCGTGGTTGCCGGTTAATGAGGGCATTGGCTAGTGTTTCCAGTATAAGGGTCTGGTTGTGGATTATCTACACCAGGTCTCCGAGGGGTGGGGGTGGTGGTAGTTGCTCTCCTCCTTGATTTTCTCCTCGGTTCTGGCTTACTTCCTGTTCTCCCTGGGGAAGATCTTGTTCAACAGGCTGTGCTCCGGCACCAGCGGCTGCAGGGTTCCGGCTACGGGAGGCCCTCATGACGTTCCGGGGAGTCACCTGTTGATCGGGTAGATTGGGGTTACGATTATGTGATGTTTGAGTTGTTTATTTCGTATATAAGGTAGAATTTACCTCCTGCTGGTAGTCACTCAAACAAATAGCACACAACAAACTAGCACACAATATCACATCACAAGCACAATCAACTTCATTACTGCAAGGGGGTACAGCTTGGGGGCAAAACCAGATCTCGTACTACTTGTCCGGGGTCATGCCTAAGAGCACGTCTTAAGCAAAAGAGGCTGGGGGGGTACATCACTAGGACGGCGTCGATTATTTTACTCGTGAGGCGTGCCTTCTTCCGGGGCGGGGATGTGGGTAATCCTTGCTCGCCGTCCTCTGGGTTCCCATCTGTCAAGGGTTGCGCTGCAGCATCCCCTTCGACGGCGGCAGCAGAACTTCCAGGGTTCTCGGGTGGGGCTTGTGTGTTCCCAAAGAGTGGTCCCCTTCCTATGACGGGTGTCCCGAGTAAAACATGGCCTTCTCCAATTGCCGGGACTGGTGTTCCACTTTGGGTCCATTCTTGCATACGCCGGTCTCGGGCCTGCCTGAGGCTCTCTTGGGCGACTGCTTCGCTGCTGACCGCGGCTGCGGCCCTTGCCTCGGCTTGGGCGGCTCGGATCTGCTGCAGTCTTACTGTGAGCTCTGCTTGCTCGGCTCGATGGGTCTGCTCTCTCAGAAGGTTGGCTTGCTCATCAAAGAGTTGGTCCAAGGCGGCTAGATAAGTAGCCACTTGGTACAGAGGGCCTTCTTCATGGCGACGTCATTCCAGATTTCTCATGCGTGCTTCCCAAACTGGGGTTCTGATGGCCGGCGGGAAGTACCTCACTGGTGTGGCGGCGAGGTGTCTTTCAAAAATCCGGCATAAATAACAGAGTGCTTTTCTGATGGTCAAGGGGTAGGTGTCCTGGTGCCTAAACCCTGTGGCAGTCACTCACCATGGCTAGATGTCGGGGTAGCGGTTGCTCCTGGCGATGACTAGGATCACCCTGCAGCGGAGAGTACCATGGTGTTCGTACTCTCTGCTGTAGTACCTTGGGCGTTCCGTAACGCCAAGGCTTTCCAGGGCGTCGATAAAAAGGCTGGAAAAGCCAGGTGCAGCTTGGCAATTGCCCTGGGTCCATCCTTCCTCAGCCATCTGAAACAAGGACAGGGTAAACAATCTTGCACAAGTACAAAAGGGAGTAGGTAACATTTATTATTGCAACATGGAGGGGGTACAGTTCCCATAGGTACGTGGTTACTAGAGTAGGGTTCTAGCTTGGAGTGCTACTCCTATCATAGGGATTCTTCCCCGATTCTGATAGGGTGCTTCTTTATTGGAAGGCACCGATCCACCACCTCGTCTTCGGTCTGAGTACCTTTATCCCAATAGGTTTCCTCGGGTTCCTCTTCTTCCTCTATCCATCCACCTATTTCTCCGTGGTTTTTATATTCCTGTATCTGGGCTTGGAGGGCGGCTAAGGAATACTCGGCGCGTGCGGCTCTTATCCGTTGTTCTTACAGTTCCTGGGTTGCCTTTACTGCCCTATGGATTAGCTGCTTCAGTTGTGCCGCCTGTTCGCGGTAGAGTTCATCCAAGCCGCTAAGATAGATTGATAGGTGAGAGACCGTATCTTCTAGGTCTTCTTCTTCTCTTCCGAGTCCTCTCATCCGAGCAATCCAGGTGTGTCCCCTTCCTTCAGTAGGTGGGAAAAATCCCATAGGAGTCCGCTGAAGGTGGTGCTTGTAGATCACACGCAGTCGTCGCAGGGCTTTACGGGCGGCCTTTCGGTAGGTGTCAGGGAAGCGAAAGCCAGAGGTGGAGATGAACCAGGGGTCCACATCAGGGTAGCGGGTGCTTTTTCCCACAAAGACCATCATGTCGCACCGAAGGGTGCCCTTGGAGGTGTATTCTCGGTAGGCATACTCTGGTGGTTCCATAACTCTAATGCGTTCCAGGCTGAGTATTAATAACTTAGGAAGGTCGGGCTCTACGTGGCAGATTCCGTCAACCCATCCATTGTCAGCCATCTGGAACAGGGCAAGAACCAGCGGTGAGTGTTTGTGCAGGAAAAGAACTAAGTCAGAGCAGGTCCTAGGGCCTGGAAAAAGGGTCTCGTGTCTAGGGTCACGTCCTATGGCCAGCCTATGGCTCTGATACCACCTGAAGCGTCCCCTCATAAGAGAAGACTTAAAAGTGATACTTTATTAGTCCCAGGAGGCTGATAACACTTTTATTACATCAGATGGTACATCACCGTACAACTCTACGCGGTAATGGGCAGTGAAGCGCCACTATCGCGAGGATTACAACTAAAACCCACACTACTACACTGGCTACGAAAAGAGGGTCATCAGAATCTTGCACCATGCGGAACTCCAGCGGTGGCCCTAACCACAGGCAGGACTGAGTGCAGGACGAAACCCTACTCGACGTCTTCGGGGAGGTAGTCTGGATCTTCTGCTGTAAGAAGTAAGAATGGGGTGAGTACAAACGTACTCAGCAAGTCCAATCACACCCACGGGGGGGGGGTATATCAGAAATCAATGCACAGGACAGTCCAAGGATGAGGTCAGGGTTCATTTACGGAAAACTCGGTTATATGCAAAGGTTTGTTTAAAACAATTTTCAAAACAAGTTTTTAAGTATCAAGGAGCACAGGGTGTTGATCCACACAGGATCCAAGTTTTAAGCTGCTACCGGACTCCCCGTCCGCCGTAGCACACGGCACAACTGCCGGACACTTTCCAAACAACCCACACCAGTCCAACCATTCCCAGAGAGAAACACTAGTTATGTGACCACACCATAACTTGCCCAATACCGTGGGCACGGCTATTCGAATAGATTTTTAACTCTGCAGAGGTGTGCAACTTTACCCACAGGTGGGGTACCATAGCACGACCACCTTAGTGTCGGTGCAGATCCCAACAAAGCCATTACCCACCTTAGCTAGACCTGACTAGCCACCACGGGATCCATCAAGGGGTCATTAGACCTATCTCCGAGGTTTAACCTGGGCATAAGTCACACAGAGCTTATCCCTTCTCCTTGATTACCCGTTGCTCTCAGCCCTCCTGATGGCTATCAGTCTGACTAGTGGGATTTAAGCTAAGCCGTTGCCCATACAACGGTCAAGTGGTTTGCACGACAGGAAGCTAGGTGAGATGACACATCAACTCGGTACTTAGGGGTGACAAGATGGATATCTCCCTTCCTCGCTCAACCACACAGGTACGAGCACACCAACGGCAACTCACACAGAAATGCCATCCATCTCATCTGACTCATCTTTCAAAACCACATTTTATCCCGACCCCACACACACACACTTTCTTTATAAAACCAAGTGGTCAAGGTATGGTTATCACAACAAGGGTGGCTATCCTACCATGTTTTCAACAAGCAAAACCATGCAATTTTATAAAATAGGCCACTGGGTTGTGTTTATAAAAACTAGGACAGAAACATGCATCAAAGGGCGGGATTGAACTTGCCATCATCCAACCCTTGCGGGAGGTCCTGATTGAAGCACTGTCCCTTGGGTTCGAGGTCGCAGAACTAGTCCTCGTTCACTTGATCACAGTCAGGACCTTCCTCGTTCACTCCGTGTCCTACGACGCAAACAAACAGGCACACAATCAAGCGAAAGAACTAAAAGCTTTCATCGTTGAGCTTGAATCGGAAATAATTTAGTTATGGAGATAGGGGTAATATTCTTGGGTGGTTTCTTAATGGCATGGTTGGAACTATACTAGAAAGGGTGTGGTAAAGTTTCGGGTCGATCGGAGACCGTTTGGCGCATAAAATGACGAGTTAAATAGGGTTCGGGGGTTAAACAGGGGTCCAGGGGCTCATTTGTAAATGGTTATGAAACGGAAAAGGACTTGGTTATAAATTTTAGAAACATTTGGGGCATGTTAGAAGGGTGTAGGGGTTTATTTGATATTAGGCTTACATGACGGGGGGTTGTTTTCCTAAATAACTAGGAGCAGAAGGGCCTGCAGTTAAAAGTGGCACAAGGGGGGGGTTCTTTTGGGGAAAAGGGAGAGGGCCAGGGGGTTTGAGGCAAATTGCCACCTTCTTCCTCCTCTCCCCACGGGAAACAGAGGAGGGGGGTGGGGGCGCTCGGCGCCAATTCCCGGCGGTCTAGGGCTCGATGGCGGCTCAGGATGGGGGAAAAGGGAAGGGAGAAGGAGGGGGCCTGATTCCCGGCCTCACCTCGGGCCGGGGCGGCGTGAGGAGGCCGGACGATGGGAGCGGGTGGCGGCAGCGCTGGTGGCTCGGCAAGGCGGCGCTGGGAGCTTGGGGAGGGGGGCGCGCGGTGGCGAGGGCGGTGGTGGTGGCCGGGAGCTGCGCGAAGGGCCGATTTATAGGGGAGTAAGGCGGTGGAGGGGGTGGCCGCGACGGTGGCCGGTGCGGAGCGCCATTAATTGCGCTTCGGCCGCTTGTCTGCGTCGCGACGCGGCGTGCGGTGAGGGCATGGGCGTCGAGGCGTCCTCGGGCACGTGGGGGAGGGGCTGTGCGAGCACAGGGCGTTGGTGCGAGCGGCGAGGGCGGATTGCGGCAGCGGCGGGCGGCACGGCATGCAGCGCGGCCACGCGGTGCGCGTGCGCGCGCACCGCGGCACGGCCGTGCGTGAGCCAGAGAGCGCGTGCGCGGGGAAGGCGGGGAGCAAGGACGCGCGTGGGCGTGTGCGCGAGAAGAGGGGCAGCGTGGTTCGGGAGCCGGAGGCCGGGCAGCGCGGCCGGGTGGTGCTCGGGAGCAGGGGAAGGGGAGAGGAGAAGGGAGGAGAAGGGAGGAGGGAAAAAGGAAAAAGAAAAGGGAGGGAAAGAAATGGAAAAAGAAAAGGGGAGGAAAAGAGAAGGTGAAAGAAAAGAAAATGGGGGAAAGAAAGGGAAAGGAAAAAGGTGACGCGTGCCGGCGATTTTCGCGGCGGCGACCGCGGCTGGTCGGCCACGCACGCTCGACATTCGCACGCCGCGCGAGGAAAAAGGGAAAAATCGCGCCGGCGCCAATCGTGGAAAGGCGGTCGCGCGTGGTCGACACACCGCCGAGCGGTGCGGGACGGGACGACGACGAGGGAAAAGAGGGTACTGATATTGCAAAGGGGGCTGGGCAGACAGCTGGAGTCGGGCATCAGAATGGCGGCGAATCCGGGAGAGGTTCAGGGTTTAGGGTTGAACGAGCTTTGTTGATGAAAAGGTTTTGAACAAAAATATCTTAGCGCGTAATTTAATTTGGTAAATTTTTTAGGGCGTCACACCCAGCCTGCAGAACGCCGTGCCGCCATCGCCGCCGGTTAGAACCCGACCCACCCCGCCGTCGATCACCCCCTTCTGCCCCGTCTCCGACCAAATTGGGTATGGGAAAAGCATCCCCGCACTCCCGCGAAGCTCATGCCATCACGGCCGCCGCCATTCATCATCGCCGGCCATGCTCCACCACTGCTCCTCGAGCACATCACCCACCCCTAGCCTCAGTAGGTCCTGGAGGTCGTATAGGACCAGCTCTTCCCTGGCTAAACCCTCGCCGCCGGCGAGAACGCCTCAGACCGACACGCCGGCCACCGTCGTGGGCTGTCAAGGGCCTATTTGCAATATAGTTTTCAGTTCTAGGGTCCCCTGTGCAAGAAACCGAGGGCCTCTCTGCAAGACTTTTACATAGCATTAGCTGTCAGCTTGTAAAATCCATAGGAATAGGTAGAAAAATCCACAAATTACCAAACCAGTTTTGTTAGAAACTAGAGTTCAAGCTCTACAACTTTTATTAATAGAGTCTGGTTTGAAACCCAATACTTTTGGATCTATTTTAAACTTAAGTAAAAGAGGTAGCTTATGCATAATTCTTATATACAAGCTTATTTTCTTGTGATATTTGGTATGTAGCTTGTTTGGATCATGAGTAAGCTAGTATAAAAATTTTATGCTTAGCATAGCTTTGTAGTTTAAGTTCCTTTAACCTTTTGCAAATCAAATTAGGAAAGGTTTAGATTTAAATAAACATATTCCTAAGGCTCTTTTGTCTAGATCTTTTTACCATAACCTAATCTATTGATAAATAGTTCATAATTAAATTTTCAAGAATTTAAAGTTCTGTTTGCTCAAGATTTGAATTTAAACTTAAAATTTGAATTTAAATTCAAATGCTTTAGTTTCTGTTTACAGAATATTAAGAGAAACTCACAATAAGCTTATCTATTGAACATAAATTTAACCACCAAAAATTCAGGGTTAGAGTCTTTATGGGTTTTAAAAATCAAACTTGTCAATTACTTCAAAGTAATTCCATGACTTAAGTATACATAATAGTTTGGGATCAAATCCCCCCCTTGCTTCATGAGTTTATATTAATTAATTTGTTGGATTGCAACTTTATCGTGAATGAAATCCTTAACTTAAGAGTCATCTCACGTAAATCATTGCATATCATGTAGAGTCAGCAACGCTCGACGACGGAGACTATGAACTAGTCTCGGAATAAGAACAAGGGTTTTCTGAAGACCCGGTGAACATCCTCGAGACTCTAACTGAAGCTCCGAACCAAAGTTCGCAAATTCTTGACACTCCTGCCCCCAACCCCACTCAAGAAGGCAAGCCCCGGTGCATAACCCAGTATTTAATTTACTACAATTTTATACTTATATACATATTGTATCTTGCATTAAGTCTAGGAGTTGAAATGGAACCCTAGATGCATGAATCCTTGGAATCCAATGTATTGTACGTGAGTCCTTATTGCATAGATGCTCTGCTAATAGGACCGGCAGAAGTTGGGTGATTTCCTATCACTCGCGCGATATAGGAGTTGAATGTTTACTATTCTGCAATCACTATAAGGATGATGGACGGGGTCGTGTGCAATATCATGACTTGGAAAGACTACCCCGTCTGTGTTGATAAAAGTTGATAAGGTCGCAGTATGTGGTAGTGGTGGCTAAGCGTTTGAAAGTACTAGCCACATGCCGCGAAATATGGTAAAGCGGTAAGCCTAGTAACCAATCGGCCCGAGGAGTGGACATACCTCCCACCACTCGTAATTTGGTTTTTCTCATGCACCGATGTGCGGGAGTACGTCCCGCGCAGCGGATAAGAGTACGGTCATGTAGTCGCGCTACAGACGTATGTCCTGCACAATTGGTGTGCGTACGGTCCTACAGTCGCTTGTGGTGGCCCTGTTCCACGAGTCGGAATGAAAGGCAAACGGTTGCTTCGGAGCTATCGTTGGATGTTCCTAGCGTGTGAGTTAGGTTTATCCTTGCAAGGTTATGAAATTTGATTTAGAATCATCCGTTTCTCGCGGGAATTGAGACTGCTTATTCCTTCTGCCACATAGAGTAAGAACAGTAATCATTATGAAATAATTGGGATGAATGTTAATCTCTACCTTGCTTGCCTAGAATAGGTGCTTACCTAGAATAATTAATAGAACTAGAACCTGACAGCTAAAATATGAAAAATTAGTTCATATTCTTTGTTGCTTTTCCGCTGAAATTAAACCTAGAACCATTTTAAGCCTTCATGAGTTTAGCTATGGGCAAAGTATACCCTAATCCCGGGTAAGCCTTGCGGAGTATTAAAATACTCAGTCTTGCGAGTAAAATTTTCAGGTATGACCTTCGAGAACCCCACGGATAGCTCTGCATGGCCAACTTCTATTCCGTATGGCTGGTCCGTGGAATGGGATCCGTCCCCGTCTGGCAGTGACCCTCCTGAGTGACACCAGGCCTTGGGCTGAGCATGGTGTCAACCTTCGTGACGTGTATAGTCGCGTGTTTATTTTCTTCCGCTGTGAGCTTAGACAAGCATGTGTGGCTTGTCGTTTTAAACAATATTTGTATAAGTTACTTTAACTTTGAAACGGTTTGTAATAATGTTAATATGCTGTAATTAAAAGTTGGTGAGCTATTGTATGGTTGTGAACTCGCCTTCGCGCGAGATAAACCTGCTTCGATCCTATTGAACCGTGGTTGTATCGGGCGGAAACCCGACAGACCAATGGGTTGTTCCAGTTGAAGTGCGTTGAGTTAGTATCGGCTCTATAGCAATGACTAGCGCACCTGAGCCGGAATAACTCTGGCGGTTCTGACACACAGCGGAGGGGGGGCCGCGTAGGCGGCGTGGGCCCCCGGGGCAGCGGCAGGGCCCGCGGGGCCTGCGCAGGGGGGCCGCGCGGGGCGGCGGGGGCCGCGGCGGTGGCGGGGGTAGCGGCAGGGGCCCGCGGGGGCGGCGGAGGGGGGTCGCGCATGGCAGCGACAGGGGGGAGGCGGGGCGGCGGCGGTGGCGGCGGGGCGCTGGGCCGGGGGCGGTGGCGGCGGGGTGCGGGGCCGGCCGGGGCACAGGGGGGCGCGCGGCGTGGAGGGGGCGGCGAGCCGCGCGGGCGGCGGGGGCAGCCAGGGCGCGGGGGCGGCGGGCGGCAGGGGGCAGCGGCGGCATGCGTGAGCGGCGGGGGCGGCGGGCGGCCGGGGCGAGGGGGGCCGGGGGGCGGGCAGGAGTGATAAGTGTGGCGGCTGGCAGCTGTCTTGCGTGGCGACTTAGGGCACACATAATTTCGTGGGCCTGAGTGGGCCGATGAAAATAAAGAGCTTAATTTCATGGGCCTGAGTGGGCCGACGAAAATGGGACCTTATTTTCATCGGCCTAGGGTTAAGCCGACGAAAATAAGATGTTTGTTTCATCGGCCCTTTTCAGGCCGACAAAGATAAGACAATTTTGTCGGCTTTAATAAACCGACAAAATAATTTACGTATTTTCGTCGGCATAGCTCAGGCCGACGAAAATAAATCTGGCCGACGAAATTAACCTATTTTGGTGTAGTGGATAGCATCGCAGTACGTGTTTGGAATTTTGGTGTGATCTAGGCTCCTTAGCTTGTGCAATGGCACCGCTATTATCACAATAGAGGTTCACTAGACTGGACGCACTAGGAACAACACCCAACTCAGAAACAAACTTTCTGATCCAAACAGCCTCCTTCGCAGTTTTTGAAGCTGCTATGTACTCGGCCTCCGTCGTGGAATCTGCTATAGTTTTTGCTTGGAACTTTTTTAGCTCACTGCCCCTCCATTGAGGCAGAACACAAAATCAAATTGCAATCTAAAGTTGTTCTTGTCAGTTTGGAAGCTAGCATCGGTGTAACTATTTACAACGAGCTCCTCCTCACCTCCATAGACTAGGAACTTATCCTTAGTTCTTCTAAAGTATTCTTGGCTGCGACCAGTGAGCCTCAACTGGGTTTGACTGGTATTTACTTGCAACACTTAAAGCATAGTCTATATTAGGGCGTGTACAAAGCATGGCATACATGATGGACCCAATAGCCGAAATATATGGAATCGCACTCATCTGCTCTTGCTCATCAGGTGTCAAGGGACAATAACTCTTGCAGAGACTAACACCATGTGACATTGGCAGAAAACTCTTCTTTGTAAATCCTGCATATTGAACCTTTTCAATACCTTGTCAATATATGTATCTTGGCTTAATCCAATTAGCCTCACCTAAATCCTTCATTGAGAAACTTTTTCCTAGTGAAGATTTAGTGGCTTCCAATATTGGAATGTCATTTCCGATCAACAATATATCATCCACATAAAGGATCAGAAATACAACTACACTCCCACTAGCCATTTTGTAAACACAAGGCTCTTCTTCATTCTTGATGAAGCCAAACCCTTTGACCACTTCATCAAAATGAATATTCCAACTCCGAGATGTTTGCTTTAACCCATAAATGAACTTTTGAAGCTTGCATATTTTTCTAGCATTTTTAAGATCGACAAAACCTTCAGGCTGTATCATACACACATCCTCACTAAGGTTTCCATTTAGGAAAACCGTTTGACATCCATTTGCCATATCTTGCAGTTATAAAATACGGAAATAGCTAGAAGAATCCGAATAGACTTTAGCATTGCGACGGACGAAAATGTTTCATCATAGTCAACACCTTGAATTTGTTTAAACCTTTCGCCACCCATCGCGCTTTATGGATATGAAAATTTCTATCCATTCTAGCTTTTTCTTAAAAATCCACTTGCACTTACCCGGTCTCACACCATCAATGGGATCAACCGAGTTCCAAACTTGATTGCCATGCATGGATTCCATTTTGGATTTCACGGCTCCAAGCCATTTCTCAGAGTTTGGTCCCATTATGTATAGGTCTTAGGCTCATCATTATCCAATAACATATGTTGCGCTGCCCCGTGGTTAGGAGCGTGAACTTTTCAGGTGCGCGATGTGCCCTTACAGACCTTCGTGGGGCTAGTTCTTCCACAACAGGTTCTACAACTCCTTGTTCATCTCATGAAGGTTCAGTAAGGGCTGAAAACGTTTCAGGTACTTCCAGAATTTCTTCAAGTTGCACCTTGCTCCCACTAACTCCTTTTGAGAGAAACTCTTTCTCCAAGGAGACACCATTGAGGGCAACAAACACTTTGCCTTCCGCTTGATTGTAAAAATAATATCCTTTGGTTTCCCTTAGATACCCCACAAAGAAGCATTTGTCTGTTTTTGGAGTGAGCTTATCAGACATCAAACGTTTGACATAAGCCTCACATCCCCAAACTTTGAGGAAAGATAATCCGGGATGTTTTCCAGTCCATATCTCATATGGCGTCTTTTCCATAGACTTAGTTGGAACCCTGTTTAGTGTAAACGCAGCATTTTCTAGAGCATAATCCCAAAATGACAGTGGAAGATTAGTTTAGATCATCATCGATCTAACCATATCTAACAAGGTTCGGTTCCTCCGTTCGGAGACCCCATTCCATTGAGGCATTCCAGGCGGAGTCAGTTGTGGAACAATTCTACATTATTTTAGATGATCACTGACTTCGCGGCTCAAATATTCACCGCCACGATCAGATCACAGAAATTTAATCGTCTTGCCCAATTGATTCTGCACTTCATTATGAAATTTTTTAAACTTTTCAAACGATTCAGACTTGTGCCTCGTTAAGTAGATGTATCTCTACTAAAGTCATCAGTAAAAGTGATGAAGTACTGAAAACCACCTCTGGCTATTGAGCTCATTGGTCCACATACATCGGCATGTGCAAGTCCCAACAAGTCATTGCCCTCTCACTTTGGCCAGTGAAGGGCGCTTTAGTCATCTTCCCAAGTAAACAAGACTCGCACGTGTCAAATGATTCTAAATCGAATGAGCTCAATAAACTATTTTTATAGATTTTTTCTATGCGCTTCTCATTTATATGGCCTAAGCGATAATGCCAAATAAAAATAGGATTAAAATCATTCGGTCGAAGCCTTTTTTTATTAATGTTATAAACAAATTTATCCTTAAGATCAAGAACGTACGATCCATTCACCAATGGATAATGAGTATAAAGAATATTATTATAATAAATAGAACAACGCTTGTTCTTTATTACAATCTCATAACCATCAACTTGTTCCAAACATGAAGAAGAAATAATGTTCTTATTCAAAGCAGAAATGCAACAACAATTATTTAATTTCAAAACTAATCATGAGGGGTAACGACAAGTGATAAGTGTCGGCCGCCATGACTGCAACCTTTGCTCCATTGCCAACACGTACATCCAACTCGGCTCTTGCAAATCTTCTAATCCTTTGGAGTTCCTACAATGATTTGCAAGTGTGAATCATCGAGCCAGTATCAATACCCATAATTTACTAGAAGATATATTAAAACATATAGTGAACTCAGACTAGAAAGAGACAAGTATACAATGAAGCAACAAAGCATTCAACGGAAGCCAGATGGATTAGAAGATCAACTCGCAAAGTACCACTTATATTGCCGCTTGCGGGTAGGCAACAAATGGGTACCAACACCACCAGAGCAGGGCCGTTCCTGACTTTTTGGGGGCCAGGGCGAAATCCAATATGGAGACCCCATCTATCAATATGTGTATATATATTATGTATTTATATATATGTATATAATAATAAACACATATTATTGAACATTCAATAATTTTTTTATAATGCTTTAAAGTCTATAAGATAACAAATATAAAATATAGTCATAAACACTTACTTGTTACATGATAGCATGCTAAAAATTTCTTCTAACATTTTGTTCGTCGAAACGATCGCCAATTCCTCCACAGCAACGATCGCCAATTCATTATTTGGGTTCGTCGAAACATTAGGATTAATCTTCAAAAATTTATCTATAGCTCCTCTTTGTGTTTCTATAAAGTCATCTGCGTGTTTTTTCCTTTTCCTCTTTTTGCTACCAGATGGATACTTTCTTGATGACATGATATCAGTATATCACAAAGAGCTGAAAATAAAAACAAACACATTAAAATCAATGTTGTCGTACTTTGTGTTTCTATTAGTGTCTTACTCTTACCTTTGATCCTTTATCCTTATCCAATCCAATTGCCGGGCGGCGTCAATGGCTTGGCTGCCGGCAATCTTTGTTTCCGTGGCTTCGAGACCGTCTGACCGATGGGGTGCCGTGCCGGGGCGACAGGACAGCGGCAGCGGCCAACGGCGACCGCGACTGCCGACTCTACGAGGAGGACGGCTCACGGCTGGCGGCGCGTGCGATCGAGTGACGAGTGAATTAGGGGTTGCGAGTTGCGACGGTTTGTTTTCTCGTTCAGCGCTGCTGCGTGATCTCTCGGAGGCTAAAAGTGCAGCTGTGCAGGCATGCTGCGTGATCTCTCGGAGGCTAAAAGTGCAGACCTCCTGCGTGCTGCTTGCATACATATATGGGGGTCCATGCATTTGGGGGTCCAGGGCGGTCGCCCACCTTGCCCCCCTCCAGGGACGGCCCTGCACCAGAGACCACCAAACCTACTTTTTTGAACCAGAGATCTCATTAGCACCGCCATTGCCGAAGCTACAGGAGATCTCATTGGAATCGCCGTCATCGGCGAAGCTACCATGGAGGAACAAAAGCTGGAGCGTCATGTCATGGACTCATAGGTCAGCAGACCTTAGACCTACTATACCCTATACCTATAACTAGTAGTCTATACACACGCTCGGCGGTCGATTAGCTCGCACCCCCAGAGCGCCGCAGAAGATGTTCCACACCAAGCCCACCACTGCCATGCAGCCATGCAGGGTTTGTCGCCACGCACGGACCACCACAAGCTTCTCATTTAATTTGATCTCTATACTACTTTAAGGCAGTGAGGCTATGTGGATCCCCTGTAGAGAGGCTTATTGGTCGCCGTTGTACTTGACTTCAATGAAATTTAATCGAGACACACTAAATGAAAAACGAAACTAAAATTTTGGCTTAAATCAATACGGGGTGAGGTGCAGGCCAATCGCAGTGACGGTCCACATTCTTCCTTCTTTCACAGGGATCCAAGCTATTCCCTCCGTACCAAATTACAATTCGCAGTTTGCTATATATAAATAATATCTAGATATATAGCAAAAATTATATATCTAGTTATAATCTGGGATAAAGGTAGTAGTGACTAAAACTTCACATGGAAATTATCTAAAATTAAAGTAGCCCTTCACATGGAAAAGAACATTGGACGGAAGAGAAGTAAGGAAATAAAAATTGAACATACCTCTTAACATGAACTAGAATTACAACTATATAAATCTTGACCCAACAACTCGAAATTTAGGCATGCATCCATACGTGTTCATCCCTACGATTTCGCTTCTTTTTTTGAGTTGCTACATATGTCATCCAGGTGATTTCCAATTGAGTTTTCAATATAATCACCTTTTGTCCAATAAAATCATGACACGTCACAAAACAGCTAATGTGAAAAAGGCGATTGATACAATTGACTCATATCACTCGTTCGAAAACACAAAATAGGACACCAATAAGGAAAAACGAGTGAGAATGTATAAAAAAAACTCATATTTCTTTAAACAAGAGAAACATAAAACAAGCGATGCGGGCTATGTGTGCTTCGTGTTGTGCACGCTGAACTACGGTATGGCCGTGCTTGGCTACCGTACGACAACGGCTCAGCTGCAAGATCACTGTCTCCACCACGCCTATTGATTCGCTGCCAATTGCATGTACCCGCTAGTGGTCACCTTGATTGCAACGACCATCGAGGAGACGATCTGCTGCGCGGCAATGTCGGACACCAGGACGCGACTGCCTCAGTGATGGCGAGGGCCGAGGAGCCGAGGACCCTGTGGTGCTCAGTAGTCAGCATGGTGCCCTTCTTCGAGTATCTAATGGTGCTGTGGAGTGGCTGCTTAGCGTGAGTGTGTGCATGGCTACATATGCCACTGCACTGGGTATACTCGTTACTGGTTAGGCTGCCGGGAGAAATAAACGAAGCTGTCGGGCTACATAGACGATGAAAGCGAATGGGCACCAAATGTAACAAAAAAATGGCCAACTTTTTTATTTTTATATATTTTTTTACGATTTTGCAGAAATATACCTGACAGTGAAAAATTAGCAGGGACTATGCTCCTGCCGCCGGTCCAAATGGCTATAGCCGTTTGAACCGGCGGTAGGCATAAATCCCGCTGTTTGGGTTGGCGTGAAGCTGTTGGAATGCTGGGCCCCAGAGCGTCGCAGATCTTACCGCCTGGGTAGCAGCCCTTACCGCCGTTTAAAACGGGTATAGCCGTTTGAAATGGCGGTAAGTGGTCTGTTCCTTCCCCACGGTGCGAAATCTATTTGGTGAGTTAAAACGTCTTTTAAATCGGCTATAGCCGAATCAAACGGTGGTAAATGTCCATATTTTCAAGAGATAATCCAATAACCTAAATTTGAATATTTGTAGCCGATTCTCCTATTGAATCAATAATATTTTATAAAATCAAATTGTGAAAATCGTTCAGTTTTAAAAATATAAGATATATATTAGTAGTTCAAATAGGCTTTGCAGATGAAATAATTGTGCCTACGAAACTATCAGCATAAGAATCTAGCCTTTTCAATGTGTGTCAGTGGCCCTGTTTGGCACAGCCGAAACTTGTTCAGAAGCCAGCTGGTGGCTAGCTGGCCAGCGAAGCAGCTTGATAAAGAAGCAGCTGGTCACGGACCCTGTTTGGCACAGCTGAAACTTGTTCATAAATTATTAACAATTAATATATCATACAAATAATCATAAATTACTCTTAAATAAGATAATGATAACTTAATTATAGATTAGAGTGTCATTACACAAATAAGGCTGGCGCGGGGGCGGAGGCCGGCGAGGGGGGCCGGCGGCCGGCGCCGGGCGCGGCGCGGGGGACCCGGCGCGGCGCAGGGGAGCTGCGCGGGGGGCGGCGCAGAGAGGGGAGGCCGGCGCAGCGGGGGGTGCGGGGGCCCGTCGCGGGGGGCGGCGCGGGGGGCCCGGCGCAGGGGAGCTGCGCGGGGGGGGGGGGGGCGCAAGGAGGCCGGCGTGGGGAGGCCCGGGGTGGCGCGGGGAGGCCGGCGCAGGGGAGCTGCGCGGGGAGGCCGGCGCGGGGGGGCTGCGCGGGGAGGCCCGGGGCGGCGCGGGGGGAAGCGAGAAGCTGCGGAAGAAGCTGGTGCGGGGCGGCTGCTCGTTTGATGAAGGCCGTCGGCAAGCGCTTGGGGGAGAAGCGGCCCATAAGCAAAGCGTTTGGCCAGCCCGTGGCTTAAACTTGCTCACAAGGTGGCCTATAAGCTGTCCCAAACAGGCCTAGTGTGTTTTCAAATAGTCTTTTCAGTCTGAATGGAAATAGTATGTGCAGTCTGATTTCGAACAGGCTTTTTAGTGTCCTTCAAAATAGACTTTTCAGTGATAGGGGCGTAGCCTTTTCACTCCACACACCTACCTCCGCCTATATATACACATTGCTGGATGTCAGACCCGGAGGCCACGGGACTGTGTACATAACATAGTTTAAACAGGTTTAAGAGATTAAGTCCGTCTTATCTCTTATTTATCCCGTTTAAGTAGGAGATAAAGCTAACCGATACAGAAGGAATCTACTCGAGATATGTTCTGGTACCATTCTTTGGCTGGTGTTGGTTAGTATCCTTGTAACCTTGACCTCCCGGATATATAAGGGGGGACAGGGACCCTCTCAAAACAAGATATCTAGATCATTCTACACTAAAGGCAATACAAATCATCATACAGGACGTAGGGTATTACGCGCCTTGCGGCCCGAACCTATCTATGTTTTGTGTTCCTTGCACCTTCGAGTTCCAGATCTTGGCGTTTCCTCACCTAAACTTACCACCTTAGGTATACCCTTCGGTGGGCAGCCGGTAAAACACCGACAGCTGGCGCGTCAGGTAGGGGAGTGCGTCGAAGATTCACCGGCGAGCTCGATGGCATCTTTCCAATTTACCAGGTCAGTTCCCTCTTAGGGCACGATATTTGTTTTTGGCTCGTAGATCTGCATCGCAGATGGTGCGGGCAATTTTCATCGATTCCTTGTCGACATGAAGCCAAAGACTCCCGCGGCGGGTCTTCGCAGCGACCTCGACAAGTTCGTGGATTATCTCGATGACTTGTCGATCCATGCTTCCGCTGCAAAGATCGAGGTGAAGTCAGCCCCCGGTCTGACTTCATCCGGCGCTACGGTAACTTCCCTTGGGTTGGACTCGTTCCAATCCAAGGATTCGCGTAGCCGATCCTGACTCGGTTCACGCAATTTGGCTACTGATCTTCAGGAGGCCGACATCTCCGAGTCCTTCTCTGTGTTAGAGAAGGATCGGGATTCTCTGCTCCAACTTGGAGGGCCCGAAGCCACCGCATGTCGGGGAGCTTTGGGTTGTTTTTGCGCCAACAATCTGATGATCACCTCCACACCGGAGGGGCGTTTCGTACATTAGAGGGGCATGAAGCTCTCCGATCTACTCGAGGCTGAGGGTCGACTTGTGGTCCACCTCGAGCCCTTGCCTTCCAGGAGGGCAGGCCGTTGGCCACCGTGGCGGAAGAGTCGACAAACTAGTCGACGCGAGCTCTGATGAGCTCGTCTCCCACCAGGTGCTAATGGCGGAAGAAGGCAAGGATGATGGTGATTTTCCCATCGTCGAATTTGACACGGCCTCCGAAGATGAGGCCACAGCCAACGCCGGCGACGAGAACGACGCCGATCGTGAGCCACGGAGGGCCAGGAACAGAGCTCGCGCAATCCGGTGAAGGAGGGTCAACAAGCGCAGGCGATCTATGCATCGTGAGCTCGACCCTGAATTCGCCGCCGTAAGCGAACGGGGCTTCAGGACTCCGGTGGCCAACATCGCCAGGGTTACAGCCATACTCGAGCGCAGTAACGATCCGAATGTGCATCAAGCACTTCTTTACGCGCAGAGGGCCTGGATCCAGCTGGATCAGCAAAACCTTGTGTCTACTATTAGCGAGGAGTGCGTGGGCGAAGTCAGAGCCAAGCTCACAGTCGAGCGGCTAGTAGTCGTCCTCGACCTCAGCCCAGCCACAACAACGACAACGCTCGCGGGAGCCAGGCCCTTGGCGGGAGGCAGCAGCCACCTCCAGGGGGTAACCCGCGACAGACCAATCATCGACCTCCTCCAGCGGACCTGCGCCAGCACATTAATGAAGGCCGCAATGCGCGGTCCGTGATCGACTCCAGGCGCAAGGTTCGCGAAGAAGTCGAGACCGAAGGTACTGACTGCAGCGACCATTTCCCAGCTTTCTCCGGACGGTTCAGCAGCTACAAGTTCCCTGAGGGCTTCAAGCCGATCGGCATCACCAAGTACGACAGCAAGCAGGCTCCTCAGCAATGGCTACGTTGCTACTCCACGGCCATTGAGGTCGCAGGAGGCTCCAACATCACCAAGGTCGTCTACTTTCCGATGGCTTTGGACCCTGCGCCACTCACATGGCTGGAGAGCCTCAGCAACAACTTGATCGACTCCTGGGAACGGCTCAAGAAGGTATTCATCGACAACTTCCAGGGAGCGATCGCTCACGCAGGTACTCGTCACGATCTTGCTCAGTGTAAACAGGAACATAACGAGTTCCTACGGTCCGACACACATCGCTTGTTCGACGTTCGCGCTACCATCGTGAACATCTCGGAGGACAATATCATCGACTCCTTCTACAATGGCATCACCGACCCAGGCATCTACAGAGACTTCAGGCGGAACAGGCCGAAAACTATTGCGGGCCTTCGTGACATGATGCACAACTGCTCCGAACAAGAGGAGAAGATGCGGGAGCGGTTCCCGCGACGCCAAGATAGTAATCTGAGGTGTCCAAATGACAACCGCAACGACAAAAGCCAGCGGGACTATTTAGGTCCACCCCGAAAGTGCAGGCCAGATGATCTCATCGCGGCTGTGGATCGTCCCTCACGAGGCAAGAAGTCGACAATGCAAGAGGAGATCGAGAAGCTCCTGCAGAAGAAATGCCCATGGCACCTAGGTGCCAATCACGCGGCCATTGACTGTTACCACCTTTGGAGGACATTCAGCAACTCCGGTGGTGGTAAGAAGAACAAGAAGCCAGTGGACAAGGAACCTGAGGAAGACGACCAAGAGGACCAAGGGCGCAACATGAAGTTCCAGGATGCTTCGAAGACCGTCAACGTCATCTTCGGGGGAGATGGAGACTTTGGCTCCAGATGGGACCAGAAGCTGCTTCTCCGGGAGATCATGTCTATCGAGCCGGCGGTACCACGACCACTCCGTTGGTCGGAGGTCCCCATCTCGTTCTCTCGCGATGATCAGTGGACAAGCTTCTCGGAACCCGGTAAGTTCCCCCTGGTCCTGGATCCAGTGGTGGCAGAAGGCAGGCTCACCAAGGTGCTCATCGATGGTGGGATCGGTCTCAACCTCATCTTCACCAGCACTCTGCAGAAGATGGGTCTGGACTTCACGGACATACTGGTTCCGAGCAAGTCTCCTTCCTATGGCATCATCCCAGCTAACGCGGCGCACCCACTTGGTATGGTAGTTCTTCCAGTCACCTTTGGCACGAGGGAGAACTACCGCACCGAGTTCATTAAGTTCGAAGTGGCTAATTTCGAATCTTCTTATCATGCTATATTGGGTCATCCGGCACTCGCCAAATTCATGGCAGTGCCACATTACGTTTATCTGCTTCTCAAGATGCCAGGACTAAGTGGAGTACTTACTCTCCGAGGCGACTTGAAGAAGTCGTATGATTGCAATCAGGAGGCGATCCAGTATGCTTCGACTACTCTTGTGCCAGATGCTTCAGGGGAAGTACTCGCAGCCACGTAGCAGCTCTCCTAGTCCGGGCTGGAGATCCCTTCGAGAAAGGCCAGCAATTCGAACATCCAGTCGACCGACGACATGGCCCTCAAGATGATCCAGCTCCAGGAGGGTGACCCATCTAAGACCGCCATCATCGGCGCGGGCTTAGGTGAGAAATAGGAACTCGGGCTCGTCAGTTTCCTTCGAGCTAACCGAGACATATTCGCGTGGAAACCAGCGGATATGCCAGGGGTGCCCAGGGAGCTGATCGAGCATAGTCTGAATGTACACCCAAAGGCTACCCCTAAAAAGCAACGCCTACGAAGGTTTGCTCACGACAAGCGTGAGACAATTAAACGGGAAATAGCTAAACTTCTCGCGGCTGGATTCATTAAAGAAGTAATCCATCCAGAGTGGGTAGCTAATCCCGTTCTTGTAAGAAAAAAGAATAATGAATGGAGGATGTGTGTTGACTACACTGATCTCAACAAACACTGCCCAAAAGATCACTTTGGGCTGCCGCGCATTGATCAAGTCGTCGATTCGATGGCTGGTTGTGTCCCTCTTTGCTTCCTTAATTGTTATTCAGGATATCATCAGATTGCGCTCAAGGAGGAGGATCAAATCAAGACAGCGTTCATCACCCCGTATGGGACATATGCTTACAAGACTATTTGTGACAGTTCATGTGTTTGTAAACTAGGCATATAATTTGTTAGCGTGAAGTATGTGTTTGTTAGTGTAAAGCTTGTGTGTGTTTATGTGAAACTTTTGAAAATTTAAAGTGCAAGTAAAAAGGGTATTTTTGTAATTACAGAAAAACCTAGGGTTGTTTTTGCAAAATGTATTTGGAGAAGGATAATTTCGAAATAAGTGAAAGGTGGTTTTGGTAAACATGTTTTTTTTCTTATGTTATCCCTTGTAAAAATGTATGTTTATTTGAAAGTTGTATTTGAAATGTGTGTGTTGAAGTGTGTAAAAATTTTGGGTAAAATGGTAAAAATAAGGGTGTTTAGGTAATTTTATAAAAGTATAAGTCCTTTTGTGTAAGTATTTGATTTATAAAAGTAACTTTCAAAATTTACTTAGGACTAAAGTGTAAAAGATGCAAGTCATCATGACATGTCTATCCAATCATTATGACGAGTCTATCCCGTCATCATGACGTGTCATAAATGCTTGCATTTAGGTCGTAGATTTTATAAAGTTACGCTCTTTAGGACAAAAGTAATTCAAATCCAACTTTTGTTCAAAACTTCACGCATAAAAATATAAATTTTGAGTTTTTGAACTTGAGCCCTAAAGCAGTGTTGTAGAGTTTGAAAAACTCTCCAACTTTCGTTTTGGGCATTTCTTCATTAGGGTTTTGGATTGATGGGAAATTTTGCTTTACAGAAAGGTCCCTGCAATTTTCTGAAATTGCACATAAGTCCTTGGGGAAATCTGTTCATCCTTCTCCTCTGTTTCTTTTCTCCCAGGCGTCTCTATCCTTTTTCTATCCCCACTGGCGGCAGCTCAATCCAACTCCTTCTTTTCCTTCCTCTCTCCCGGTTTCCTTTCCTCAGCAGGCAGCACTCAGGCAGCAGCTGGGCGCTCCATCCCCGGGCGAGCGGTGCGGCTCGGGCGCATGGGAGCGCGCTGGCGCGGGCGCTGCGTGGCACGAGCAGGCGAGCAGCGCGAGCGCGGTGGCGGCCCGGCTCGGCGCGGCCCAAGTCGATGTGGAGGCGCGGTGCGAGCGCTAGCGCGGGCTGGCGGCGTTGGCGCGTGGTGCGGTCGGACCGAGCGCTGCGTGGGCAGGCAGACGCCAGGCGGTGCGGCCCCGGGCGAGTGCGGGCTGTTGCGGCGCGAGGGAGCAGGAGCTGGGCGGCGTGCAGCTGAGGCAGTGGGCGAGCCGGCTCCAGGCGCCGGGGCAGAAGCGCAGGTGCACTGGCGCAGCACGGAGCAGCTCGGCTCAAGCGGAGCGGGGCGCTGGGCGGCTGGCGGTCGGCACAAGAGGAGTGGGTGCGCGGGAGCTGAGGCGCTGGAGCGGAGCCGGCGATGCAGGGGTGGAGCAGTAATGCGGGCAGGTGCGGCTGGTGGCGGCGCAAGAGCGTGGACGCGCGAACTGGTGACGTGAGCGGCACACGGGCGGTGCGTGCAGGGGCCGTGCGCCAGGAGAGGTGGCCGAGCAAGACGACGACGTGCAGGCCTGCGTGTGCGGATGCAGGACCGGCGGCGCATAGTGGAACGGTCTGCGCGAGCTGGAGCGAAGAGCTCGCGGTGTTGAAACGCGCAGGCACACTTATGCGAAGGTGTCGACGAGGCTGTCGGTGATGGCGCAGGAGCGGAGCTCAGGGCTCGCGGTGCCGCGGCGCGGCGACTCGGCGCGAACCCGCACGGGGAAAGCAAGGGAGCCGCGCGTGAATGACGTCAGAAACCATTGAGAAGAAAGCCGCAGACGAAGTCAGACGGCACTGCGAACTGCTTGTGGAGCATGGAGGTGACCTGGCGTGGACGGCAGCGGAAGGTGTGATCCTGATGCAGACAGGCCTCGGTCCTCGCGGAGGCGGAGGAGCGATTATGGCAAGGCGAGCCAGAAAGAGAGGCGGCGAAGCGAAGGCGACGGCTGGGCGTGACGAGCTCGGAGAAGCCACGCACGGCGAGCTCCCTTCATCTATACGGAAGTCGAGGCAGAAGTAACGCGGCGCGGGTTCGACGCGCAGCGCATGACCGGCGGTGGTGGTAGACCGGTCCTGATGGCGTCACAATAGGTGAAAAGGGTGATAGAGTTGCAGAACCCGAAGGTCCGAGCGGAATCGAACCGGCGCGTTCGCGAGTGCGAGCGGAAGTGTTTTGCCAATAGCCAGCTCGGCTCGATTCTGCAGGCGTGTGCGCGTGCAAAGCAATGGTCCACGCGCAAGCAAGTTGGAGGCCGATGGTGGGGAAGCAGAACAGGAACGGCGGCCTTGCGAATGGTTGCGCAAGTATGCCGGCAGTGCACGCACCGGAGCAGTCAGGTCTAGGAGGGTTTCTTCTTGTGCGAGCAGAGGTGTTCGGTCGGCCATGCTTTAGCATTGCATGTGCGTGGGCAGAGGATGTTCAACCTGTGAACAAGAAAACCCTGAGGTTCGCAGAGGAGTTGACATAGCGAACCAATCCAGCTCTATCGTCTCGTCTCATGGTCCACAACATCCAACAGTTCCTACCCTCGTTGATCGCTCAACCAACCGCCATCACCACAAATCACCGCGGGGATTACCTCTTCGGCCATTCTCTACCCACTACAATCCCCGGCAAACTTATTCGTCACCCATGAAATCTCGTCATCGTCGAGCTCATCTTATCGCGGATTCTATTCATTGCGGGAATTCACTTTCTGCCCATTCTCTTCCACAGTCAAGGCTACCCCAAGGTTTGCCCTGATTCACTGAATCTTCTTAATGCCGGCGACTCCTTTGCCGGAATATCGTCGTTATCTTTCCGTTCTTTGTTTTCCCCCACCAGGGACTTAATTGCTTTGGTTTAGAAAGTTCTAAGGTGTTTTCTGTAAGATTTCTAGAACTTTCTTTATTTCAAATCAATGAACTTCTACATTTTATAGATTTTCGTAAGGAGTTCATAAAAATACAAAATCAGTTTTGTTGGAAACCCTAGGTCAAAATTTACAAATTTTATGTTGTGCTCTTGAATTGCAAGTTTTGATTTGTGGTCTAGGTTAAATATTAGGGAATGAATGATTTACTTGTACCTTGTGTTGTGTGCATGTGTTATAGCTGAAAAGTAAGCCATAGAATATATGTCTTAAATAGAGATGTGTGATGTTTAGTTAATCCTTTCATATGAGTACTCTTATCCCTGCCATCAAGACTTTAACCTTGTCTTGATTGCCGTTTCCTTAAGATCCTTTTCGTAAAAGGATCCCTGTTAGTTTGTGTGTATCTGCTGCTCAGCTAATACATCTCTGCAGCTATGCTTCAGCTCCGGCTATCAGCTCAGCCGCTAAGCATCCGTTTCCTTGAGTCTATGATGTTCCTGTGTAACAGCTGTCAGTCGATGCTTCTACCATCGGCTGGTTAGCTGATACGATTGTTACCTTTCTAGTATCGGCTACTGCCGATACAGTTCTTTTGTTCTGTACTACATCGACTGCATATAGTCGATATATCAAAGGTGTATACACAATCTTAAGGTTCTTGCCATCGGCCGATCCAAGCCGATTTTAGTTGCTCTCCATATCAGTTATGGCCGATCAATCCTTAGTTTTCTCATCCTTATCCACACACTTCTATCAGTCGATTTATCGACTGAGAGATCGGCTATATATCTATCGGTCACATATCCTCAACCACACTCCAATCGGCTGTACGTCTATCAATTGTTGTGCTGATGTAATCAAGTCGATACAACCACACCTAGTTACTTAGGATAACACGTAAGCACATCTCAATTAAGACACAACTGCTTTAGGAATCACCCCTCTGCTAAAGTAATCGATGCTTTCATCGATTAATTAGGTAACCGATGCACCTTTCAATCGGCTAAACCCTTGTTGCTCCAATCAGCTCTGTTGTAATGTTCAACGAGTAGCCGATTCCAATTAGTTGCCCACCTAAAGCTCTATCTAAGTTTAGTTTCAGATCTTTTTGGTTGTTATGTGAATAGTGTGTTATATGAGTGCTGGATTGCAACCTTGTTATGAATTAAGATAGTTTTATGTGCGCACTTTGAATGTAATGTTGCATTGCATGTAGATACGACCACTTCTGCAAACGGTACCTACAAGATCTCCCAGGAGTCTGCAGGGGATGTTTCTGAAGACCAAGTGAACATCACCAAAGGATTATCGGAAGTGTGGCACAATATAAATATGTCTCTCCCTATAATAGCTAGTCGTTCTTATGTTCAAGCTTACGCAACGAGGTTAGCGTACCTGCAGAAAACCACAAGATATATGTATACCGAACCTTTCATGCCAGCATGTCATGAAAGCGTCCCCAATCATTACTGTTCACTATAGAAACAGCATCTGTACAGTTGCCGCCGTACAGACAACGTTAGCATACGTTATCGAAACAACGTATTCACGGGGATACCGCAAAATGCGGGGGTATGAACAGCGATCGCCATACCCTACGCCGAACCATCTACTCCCAATGTAGTCAACCAAAGTTGGTACATTGGCAGCATCTCAAGTAAGCCACTGCTTGAGAAACAGCGTTCGGTTCGCATCACCGACAGGAAGGCCAAGCTCTCTCAGTTGGCTGACGATCCTTACCTTCTTACCTCACAATCGATGGTGTCGTTACAGGAAGTAAAGTTGAGTTGTGCATAAATTTAAGTTTTGACAGAATAGTAATGCTGGTAGTTAGGGTTGTATATATATATAGCCACCTCTATTTCCCTCATAAGCATTACCCTAGGGCTTTAAGTACTAAGCTCAATCCTTAACGAATCCAACGCGGTTTTGCTAAACATTTTGTTAGTCAAACTTTTATACTGAAAGCATTTTTAAGGTAAAATGTATCTCCAAAGTAACCTTATAGCTCTGATACCAGCTGTGATAGAACCAACCTGAATTATACCGGTTCAAGTACGCGAGTCCACTCCCGAGGGCTCCAACGTGCTTCAAACGGTATAATCCCTTGGCCTGTCGGGTAACGTCCCGATAAACCACCGATACACAGGATCAAATAAGGTTACCTCACACGAAGGTGAGTCCAGAGATACAATCACCATCACATTTGACATCACAGAGAATTACATTGCAAGAGTTTCCAGAAGAAGTACGAAGTTTTAAACTTAGAAAAGTTATTACAAACTATTAAATCTATGGTTTTTGGCAGTGGAAAACATACGCGATGATTACAACACGTCGTCAAGACGGATGTCATGCTAAGCCCGGGCACGACATCACTTGATATCACCAAAGATGGCCGGGGACGGATCCCATTCCACGGACCAACCTTGTGGAAGAGCACAGGGCCAAGGCAAGGGAAGAGTAGGGTCTTCAAAGACTTTACCTGAAAAACATAAAGCTAGCAAGACTGAGTATACTAATACCCAGCAAGGCTTACCCGGGATTGGGTATACTTTAGCCCATAACTAGACTTATGAAGGCTTATAATAGTTCTGGGTTTAGTTTCAGCTGAAAAGCAACTAAGAGTAGATCCTTATTTTTAACTTTTAGCTTTCAAGTTCTATGTGATTATCCATTCTAGATAAGCACTTATAACTAAGTAAGCAAGGTAGAGCTCTTTATATCAACCATCAGCATTACTCATCATATAGTTGCTCTTGTTACTCTGTGTGATAAAGGGATCAAGCAGTCTCAATCTTCGTGAGAAGCGGACGATTCTGAATCGAATTTAACCTTGCAAGGTAAACCTAACTCACACGCTTGGAACATCCAACGATAGTTCCGAAGCAACCGTTTGCCTTTCATTCTGACTCGTGGACAGGTCCACCACAAGCGACTGCAGGACCATACGCACTTCCAAAGTGCAGGACGTACGTCTGTAGCGCGACTACAAAACCCGTACTCCTGGTTGCCCTTGCAACACGTATTCCCACACGTCAAACATAAGTAAACAGAAGAAGCAAGACGAGTGGTGGGAGGTATGTCCACTCCTCGGGCCGATTGGCTACTAGGCTTACCGCTTACCCAAAACTCACGGCATGTGGTTAGTACTTTCAAACGCTTAACCACGATCGGCACACACCGCGACCTTATCAATTTCAACAACACAGACGGGGTATCACCTCAACCATGATACCTCACAAAACTCCCGTCCGTCATCCTTATAGTGATAACAGGAATGTAAACATTACAACTCCTATATCGCGCGAGTGACAGGAAATCACTCGACTTTTACCGGTCCTATTTAGCAGAGCATCTAAACGGTATGGACTCGGGTACAATACATTGGTTTCCTAAGATCTTATGCAACTAGGGTTTCATCTCAACTCCTAGACGTAATGCAAGATATATAATATAATAATGAAATTGTAATAACTTGAAATATTGGGATGTGCACCGGGGCTTGCCTTTACTGGTGGGGTTGAAGTCAGTAAGGTTAAGATCTTCCGAACTTTGGTTCGGGGCTTGCGATATCCCTTGGTGACATTCACCTGGTCTTTAGAAACATCCTCTGCAGACTTCAGGGAGACCTCGTAGGTACCATTGCAGAAGTAGTCGTATCTACATGCAATGTAACATTTCATCCAAAGTGTGCACATAAGCTATTTTGCTTTACGATAAAGTTGCAATTCAACACTCATTTAACATACTACTCACATATCAACCAGAAAGATCTAAACTAAACTTAGACAGAGCTTTAGAGGGATAACTAATTAGAATCGGCTATTTGTTGAAGATTACAACAGAGCTGATTGGAGCAACAGGGGTTTAGCCGATTGATGTGCTTTGGTCGTGCCTAACAGAGGCGTGTCTACTGAACTATCTTGCCAAAACATTGTTGTGCGCCTCGGTTGGTGTAGTCGATTGGTATCTCAGTAAAACTAGTCGATAAGGTGAACATCGGTCAAGCCGATAAGGGCACGAGTACTAGTCGATCTGCGAATTGGCATAGCTAGTCTATTAGTGCGTGTAACTAGTCGATCGTGCATTGGTAGACTAGTCGAGCTGTGCATCGGTGTAACTCGGTCTGTGCCTCGTCGTATCTAGTTGATTTGTGTGTCGACTGTGTAGCCGATTTCTTATTGCTGCATCGGCGGTGTTCTGCTGATTGAGGGGTGCCGATTAGGCATGTGCCGATTTGGGTTATAGCCTACAGGCATATAGCCGATTTTGGAAAGTACCGACTCCCCAGCCGATAAATCGGCTGATAGACGTATATTAACAAAGGTGTGCTGATTTTACAGAAAAGGTCCTAGCAAGATTAAAATCCACAAACAAACATTTTAAAACTAAGGTTGAAACATTCTTTCTATAAACCAGTCCTTAGCTTTTACAGAAAACCCCCTAAAACTAATCTGATCCAAGCAATTGGATCCGGCCATGGCCGGCCGTGGGGAAGGGGCACAGCTCCGACTAAAATCCGGCCATGGGGTTCACCGGCAGTGAAGGGCAAGGGGAGGGAGAGCACGAGGAAAGCTCGGGCTACCTTCTGGTGGTCTTGGGCGAGCTTGAGGTGGCCGGAGGGGGGTTGTCGACGTGAGCCAGAGACGGTGGCCGGGGGTGAGCTGCGGCGGCGGCGCTCCGGCGTCCGAGGAAGGAGGGGCCGAGCTGGGGAGGTACGGTGGGGGCCGCGGGAGGTGAGTGTGCTACCAATTTGGGGAGGGAGAGGGCTGAGGAGGGAATCCCGCGGTGGACAGGAGCTCGTCGGCGCAAGGGAGAGGCGGCGGTACTGGGGCGCACGAGCAGGACCCGATGCAGCCTTTTATAGGCAAATGGGAAAGAGGAGGAAGGCAAGAGCAAGCAGTGCCTCGGCTTTGAGCCGCTATGGGGTGGCGACCAGAAGATTACGGCGGTCGGGCAGAGGTGCCGGCGGGCGGCGCTGGCAGTGCCACAAGCGGCGTGGCACTTGGGCGAGGAGCCAGCAGGGGAAGCTAGGGCGGTGGAGGAGCTGTGGGGTGATACGTGGGCGGGCTAGGAACTGGAGGTGGCGAGGGGTGGCGAGAAATCGGCGGCGGTATTACTGCCGTAGCAGAGGAGCAGAGAGAAGGGAAAATGCACCAGAGGAAGAAGAACCGGGGGAGGGGGTCCAAGGGTTGATCTGCAATTTCCAAAAATTTATAAGGGCCTAGATGTAAAGGAAGGATTTTTCACTGCTCTAGAGCTTAAACAAAGATGTGACCAAAATAAAAGTTGTACAACTTTTCAAGCTCTACAACGTTGTTTTAGGGTGTGAATTCAAAAACTCAAAATATGAACTTTTATTTTGAAACTTTAGGCTAGTTTTAAACATTATAAAGATTTTGTCCTTGTTAATGTAAATTACATGTAACTTTGGGCCTAAATGCAAGTTTTCATGGGATGTCATGATTACTTGCATTCTTACACAAAAGGACTTATACTTTTACAAAATTATATAAACACCCTTATTTTTACCATTTTACCCAAAATTTTTACACACTTCAACACACACATTTCAAATACAACTTTCAAATAAACATACATTTTTACAAGGGATAACATAAGAAAAAAATGTTTACCAAAACCACCTTTCACTTATTTCGAAATTATCCTTCTCCAAATACATTTTGCAAAAACAACCCTAGGTTTTTCTGTAATTACAAAAAAAATACCTCTTTTTACTTGCACTTTAAATTTTCAAGAACTTCACGTAAACACACATGAGCTTTACACTCACAAGCACATACTTCACACTAACAAATAATGTGCCTAGTTTACAGGTACATGAACTGTCACAGCAAGCCCCGAACCAAAGTTCGGAAGATAATAGTACTAACATCCCTGACTTCAGTCCCACCAGTAAAGGCAAGCCCCGATGCATATCCCAGTATTTCAATTTATTACCATTTCACTTATACTTTATATATCTTGCATTACGTCTAGGAGTTGAGATGAAACGCTAGTTGCATGATATCTTAGGAATCCAATGTATTGTACCCGAGTCCTTATCGTTTAGATGCTCTGCTAAATAGGACCGGTAAAAGTCGGGTGATTTCCTGTCACTCGCGCGATATAGGAGTTGTAATGTTTACATTCCTGTAACCACTATAAGGATGATGGACAGGGTCATGTGCTGTATCATGACCTGGAGATTACCCTGTCTGTTTTGTTAAAAGTGGTTAAGGTCGAACCATGTGGTAGTGGTGGCTAAGCGTTTGAAAGTACTAACCACATACCGCGAAATATGGTAAGCGGTAAGCCTAGTAACCAATTGGTCCGGCAAGTGGACATACCTCCCACCACTCGATTAATTTGGTTTTTCTCACGCACCGACGTGTGGGAGTATGTTCTGCATGGGAGACAGGAATACGGGTTTTGTAGTCGCGCTACAGACGTATGTCCTGCACACATTGGGTGTGCGTACGGTCCTACAGTCACTTGTGGTGGACCTGATCCACGACCCGGAATGAAAGGCAAACGGTTGCTTCGGAACGCCCTGTTGGTATTCCAAGCGTGTGTGTTAGGTTTACCTTGCAAGGTTGAATCTCGATTCAGGAATCGTCCGCCTCTCACGATGAATGAGACTGCTTATCCCTTTTACCACATAGAGTAAAAAGTGTAATTGTTGATGAAATAATCTTGATGGATGATAATATCTATCTTGCTTGTTTAGTATAGGTGCTTACCTAGAATGGCTAATCAAGCTAGAATCTGAAAGCTAAAACTTGAAAGTAAGTTATACTCTTAGTTGCTTTTTCAGTTAAAAATAACTCAGAACCCTTGCAATGCCTTCATGAGTCTAGTTATGGGCTAAAGTATACCCAATCCCGGGTAAGCCTTGCTGAGTATTAGTATACTCAGTCTTGCTAGCTTTATGTTTTTCAGGTAAAGCCTTTAAAGACCCTACTCTTTCCTTGTCTTGGCCCGGTGCTCTTCCAGATGGTTGGCCCTTGGAATGGGATCCGTCCCCGGCCAACATTGATGACCCCGAGTGATGTTGTGCCCGGGCTTAGCATGACATCCATCTTGACGACATGTTATAAATCATCGCGTATGTTTTCCGCTGCCAAAAATCCTAGTCTTAACAGTTTGTAATGTTTTCTCTAAATTTGAAACTTCATACTTTTGTTGGAAACTCTTGTAATGTAATTCCCTGTGATGTAAAATATGATGGTGACTGTATCTCTGGACTCACCTTCGTGTGAGGTAGCCTTATTTGATCCAGTGTATCAGTGGTTTATCGGGACGCTACCCGACAGGCCAAGGGATTATACCGTTTGAAGCACGTTGGAGCCCTCTGGAGTGGACTCTCGTACTTGAGCCGGTATAATTCAGGTTGGTTCTGCCACAACTATATCCTTCGGATTAAAAAATGCAGGAGCAACCTATCAGCATGCGATCCAGATGTGCTTCGCGAATCAACTGCGTCGGAATGTTGAGGCTTACGTGGATGACATGGTCATCAAGACCAGAATGCGTCAGGTTTCGGTGGAAGCTCAACCCAACCAAATGCATTTTCAGCGTACCCTCAGGAAAATTGCTCGGGTTTATCATCAGCAACCGGGGAATTGAAGCCAACCCTGTGAAGATTTTGGCCATCACTGATATGGAGGCTCTGGCCACAACCAAAGATGTGCAGAAGCTAACAGGTTGCATGGCAGCCCTGAACAGGTTCATCTCCCGACTTGGGGAGAGAGGACTACCCTTTTTCAAGCTCCTAAAGTGCTAAGATAAGTTCCAATGGACGGAGAAGGCCGAGCAAGCTTTACAAGACCTGAGCATCACCTTCAGTCTCCTCCGATCCTTACAGTGCCATTGCCGAGAGAAGATCTACTACTCTACATTGCAGCGACAACCCATGTTGTCAGTAGTGTTATTCTAATCGAGCGAGGTGAAGAAGGCCATGCGTTTGGAGTGTAGAGTCCTGTCTACTTCATCAGTGAGGTACTCTCTGAATCTAAGGTACGGTACCCGGCAGTTCAGAAACTCTTATATGCAATTCTGATTACTTCACAAAAGTTATGCCATTACTTCGACGAGTACAATATCACTGTGATTACGGGTATTCCATTGGCGGATATTCTTCATAATCAAGATGCCACGGGACGTATATCAAAGTGGGCAGTGGAACTGGGAGCTTTGTCAATCGATTTCAAGCCACGCACTGCAATCAAGTCTCAAGCTCTAGTCGATTTTATGGCTGAGTGGAGAGAGAATCAAATTCCAACTCTAGTTGACAAACCAGAGCATTGGACTATGTATTTCGATGGCTCTCTCATGCTCTATGGTGGTGGCGCTAGAGTCCTATTTATTTCTCCAAGGGGCGAACAGTTGAAGTATGTCCTTCAGATCCTTTGGGAGGTATCCAACAATGAAGCCGAGTATGAAGCCTTGCTTCACGGGCTTCGTTTGGCGATATCACCAAGGATCAAGCGGCTACTTGTATATGGTGATTCTCTTCTTGTCGTTCAGCAAGTCAACAAAGAGTGGGACTGCAACAAGGAGACGATGGACGCCTATGTACAGGAAGTGCGCAAGCTGGAAAACAGATTTTCCGGCCTGGAGGTTCATCATGTGTTACGGGAGCATAATATTGGCGCCAATATTTTGTCCAAGCTGGGATCAACTCGTGCTTAGGTTCCAGCGGGAGTCTTTGTCCAGGAGCTCAAGCAGCCATCCATCAAGTCTTCACCTCAGGTAACCACTGATGCAGGTCCTCCACAACCTAATCGGGAGGTTATGATGCTGGGTGAGGACTGGAGAGAGGTTTTTATCAACTTCATCCGGGACCAAAGGCTACCGGCAGGGATGGACGCAAGGAGCACAGAGGCAGCTCGCGTCATGCGCAGGAGTAAGGGTTTCGTCCTAGTCGACAGCAAGGTTTACCGGCGCGGCGCCCGGTCAGGCGTCCTCATGAAGTGCGTCACAAAGGAAGATGGCTATGACATACTGCGGGAGATACATGAAGCGTTTACGGCAACCAAGCAGCTTCAAGAACACTGGTGGGGAAAGCATACAGGGCCAGCTTTTGGTGGCCCACCGCAGTGTCCGATGCGGAGGATCTTGTACGCAGATGCCAAAATTGTCAATTCTTCGGCAAGCAGTCTCATGTTCCAGCCCACAGCCTCATCACTGTACCACCATCCTGGCCCTTCGCTTGCTGGAGCCTTGATATGATTGGGCCCTTCACAACAGTGCTAGGTGGCCTCACCCATGTGTTGGTGGCTATCGACAAGTTTACCAAGTGGATCGAGTACAAGCCGATAGCCAAGCTCACACCGGATCGGGTTGTTGATTTCATCTCCGATATCTTGCATCGCTTCGGCTTCCCAAGTACCATCATCACGGACTTGGGATCAAATTTCACGGCCAACCAGCTTTGCGAGTTCTATGAAAATGCATGCATCGAGGTTAAATATGTTTCTGTGGCACACCCAAGGGCCAATGGTCAAGTCGAAAGGGCGAACGGCATGATAATTGATGGCCTCAAGAAGAGACTCTATGATGAAAACAGCAAGAAAGGAGGCAAATGGATACGTGAGTTACCACATGTCGTTTGGGGGCTCCGGACTCAGCCATCCAAAGCCACAGGACAAACTCCTTTCTTCCTCGTCTACAGCTCTGAAGCTATCTTGCCAGCTGACATCATGTGGAAATCCCCACGGGTCGAAATGTACAATGAAGGCGAGGCGGACGAAGCAAGGCAGTTAGAGCTCGATTCCATCAAAGAGGCTCGCTGCACCGCTCTTGTTTGGTCAGCTCGGTACCTGCAGGGGATTCGGCGTTATCACGATCGCAACATGAGGGAATGGTCATTCAGCATAGGTGACTTGGTTCTACGTCGCATCCAAGACGAGTCCGGCCTACACAAGCTCAACTCAAGGTGGGAAGGCCCGTTAATCGTCAAGCAGGTTACAAGACCAGGGTCATATCGACTACAATATCCCGAGGGCCAAGATGTTCCGAACTCTTGGAACATTCAGAACCTGCGCAAGTTTTACCCATAAGAAAATTTTCAGAGATAGCTGATCTCCGAGCGCTCAGACGGTCTTTTATCTTCCGAATCAATTTGGAGGCTACGTGTCACAAGATTTGGGTTGTAAATTTCTCTGCGAACATACGGAGGCTATGGCCACGTGCATGTTTCATATAACTCGACTTCTTGTCATGAGTTTTACGGAGGCTGCGGCCACGATCATGATACAACGGCTTCCTGCCACAAGTTGTAATGGAGGCTACGGCCACATTCATGCTTTATCGACTTTGTGTTATGTGTTTCGACGGAAGCTTCGGCTCCGTTCACGCTTTACACGAATCAACTTCCACCACGACCTTGGATGGTCGCTCGCGACAAAGATCGCATTTATTCCATCAAAGTCGATCAGTTCGACTGGTTTATACCAAGTTTGTTGGATGGGCTCGCATGAAGAGCTACCTCAACTACATCCTGAGTCGTTGCACTCAGGGTAGTTTCTTCCTTTGCCATAAGCACGGCAGCAGCGCGACGATGCTCGCGTTCTTTCCCAACAAAATCGATCCGTTCGACTGGTTCATACCCAGTTTGTTGGATGGCCTTGTATGAAGAGTCATCCCGACTACACCCAGAGTCGGTGCACCCGGGGCAATTTTGTTTTCCTTGCCATAAGCACGGCAAGCTCGCGATGATGCTCGCGTTCTTCCCTAACAGGTCAAACCTGCTCGATCGGGTTCCGGCTAACTCGTTAGTTGGGTTCCTACTCGGAGCTACTATGACTACTTCTAGGGTCGGCACACTCAGGGCAGCGTCTACTACTTGGCCTTTAAGTCTGGATGATAGTCCAGCTGAGGCATACACAAGTAGAGATACCAGATAAGAATATATACAAGACATTGACTACTTGTTCCTTACACCCTAATCTTGCAATACACTTTGTACTATTTGTTCGGCTACAGGTTGGGCTTCTTGGAGGTATGTGTTGAACTGCTCTTCAGTGCACTCCGCAGCCACTCCCTGCGCGAACATCCCCAGCGGAGCTTCTGGCCAAAAAGATTTTACAAATGAAAGGGCATGGCTGACGCATGCAACCGGGGCTTCCGTGAGGAACTTGAGGACTCTTTCCGGCGCCCCACGAAGTCACTCCAGCAGGGGCTGCTTGTCTGCTTCGCCTTCTTCGGCTGGATCCACCATATCTACGAGTGTCTGGGCGACTTCCCTGAGAATCTCCAGTTCCTTCTCCCGGCACCCTTTTTCCTCGCCCAGCGTCTTGACCTGCTGAAGGCAGTCGGCGAACTGTTGCTCAGTGTCATCGATTACCTTCTGTAGCCTCTCAACGTCATCTGTACGGTGATACAGCATGTTCTTCACATCAGTAAGCAGCTCTTCTTTACACACTAAGATTTTCCTAAGTTCTGTAGTGAAGATTTTTTTCAGAATCCAAGGTAAATTGCTGAGTGAAAGTACCCGAGGGAAGCAAGGGCTTACCTTGGTGCGCTTTCTTCTGCTCCTTAAGCTGCTCCTGGTGCGCCTTGGTTTGTTCCTCGAGTTGTTTTTGGAGCTTGGAGTTGGCTTTCTTGAGGTTTCGCAGGTCGTTCTTGAGGAGCCATGTCTCTTGAGTCCTTTCCTGCTTCAGCATGTCGAGCTCCCTCTGCAGATAGCAGTTCTTCGTAATCTCGTCAGATACGCGCTTATCTAGGGCAGCAAGCTCTTGGTGACCACTCACAACTGCTTTCAGCTTTTCTGATTTTTTCTGAGAGTGTGTGATCACATTCTGCACAAGGGAAGAAATTAAGACAAACAACTCGACAATGTATACAAGCAGAAAAGTACTCAGGTCTTACCATGGCAAAGTCATATAATTCCTTGCATGCCTTCTTGAAGGTCTTTATATTGCTGTCCGTCAGCATCGGATCATCCAACAGATCGGTGGTGATGACATTCTGATACCCGGGTCCGGCCTTCAGCAGTTCGCCTGACCTCTCTGAGGTCCCTACGGCTTCTTCAGACGGTGGCTGCTGGGCACCTGCAAGTCCAGACACTTTCAGTACTTAGCACCTGGGCCTAGGCAGCTAGCCGTGGGCGGTCAGACGCTTACCTGCGCCATCCGCAGGAGCGGCATCAGGGGCCTCGACTTGTTCCTCGCCACCAGTTCTGGCTTCGCCTTGTTGGAGCTCGGGAGACGGCAAGTCAGGCAGCGTCGCGTCTGCCTCGGGGGCTGGCTCCATGGGCGTAAACTCTCCTAGGGCCGATGGCTCGGGGGCTGGAATAGCTGTTGATGGTTCCGAAGGCGTGGACTCTCCTGGGGCTGATGGCTCGGGGGCTGGGGTAGCCATGGCTGGCTTTGACTTGCGTGGAGCGGCGCTTGCCAACCTAATGAAGCCGAGTCAGCTACACCATTACAAGTCAAAAAGAGCAGAATGTCCATTATGAAGCAAGATGCAAACTTACAACGCAGACTTCTTCATGATGGCCTTCTTCACCCGCAAGGCCCGTCGCGGAGTACCCGTTGCTGGCGGTGGGGTTTCACCAGCCGGTGGCGCGGTCCCCGCCATGGCAATGGTAACAGCCGCGGTGGCAGATGGAGCTGATCCCACCTCCTCGGGCTCGGTCCTGGGTGGAGAAGCGGAAGGACTACAAATGGATACTGTCACCATGCAACCATACTGATATTTGGCGATTCAACAAGGCAGCAAACTCATACCTGGAAGATTTGACTACTTGCGCTTTCCGCTTGCGTATCACCCGACGACCCTGCGGGACTGGAGGCAGAGTTTCGGTCAACTCCACGGCTGGTCCGGGGGAGTCGTCCCTCCTCGCTTCCCCCTCGGTTTCCTTCTCCGCTCGGGGGCTTCCGCCCTCTGTGGACTCGCTGCCGGGCAGAGCCTCGGCTACTCGAGCCCTCTTGGCCTCGGCTGCGGCGCTGGGGAGGAGGTGGTTCGGCCGAGGGATGTCGGGTTGCGGCGGGTAGCTCCGGTACAACTCTGTGTGCCCCTACAGAAGGTTTTCAATTAGTAGCTGCAGAACAGACTTTGTTTTCAACAAAGAGTAGTCGAATACTCACCGGTTTTGGAGGACTCCAGGCGGAAAATAGTCCTAGAACGTAGGGGACGGCGTTCACGTCCAACAGCACCCGCTGGACTCGGAGGAGCACGGCTTCGTCTGATAGCTCCTCTGCGCACATGCGAGATGGATCTTCAGCGCCCATGTACTCGAATCCAAGCTTGTGGCATTGTTGGATGGGCTGGACTCGGCGTTTGAAAAAGGAAAACATGACCGATGCACCGGTCACTCCCATCAGCTTATGAGCTTCTATGGTGTATAACAATTCCTTGACTTGATCCATGTCCCCCCTAGAAAGCTCAATGTTCCACTCCGGCCTCACAACAGGTGGTTTATTTGATTTTTCTGGGAGTTGGGGGCATGATTTTTGATATAGAACCAATGATTTTTCCACTCGGGAATGTTGGAGGGGAATTTGTATGATAGGTACTTGTTGCCGGCCTGCTGTCTCAGTTGGATGCCGGCGCCCCCTACAACGGAAAGATTCTTGGAGGTGGGTTGTGGTTTGACGCGGAAGAGGAAGCGGAAAAGATCCCAGTGGGACTCGATTCCAAGGAAGGCTTCACAGAAATGGATAAAAATTGAGATGTGACAAATGGAGTTCGGGTTGAGATGATGGAGCTCAAGCCCGTAATAGTAAAGGAGGCCACGGAAAAAAGAACAAGAGGGGAGGGCCAGACCCCGTTCGGCAAAATGGTAAAATGTGACGATTTCGTCAACATTTTCCATGGGGAAAGGTTCGCGGAATGAGGAGTGCCAATTGATAAGATTCTTATCTTGCAGCAACCCCTCGGAAACAAGTCTATTAAGATCGTTGAAGGAACACTTACTGTGTGTCCACTCTCCGGACGGCGGCTGTGCCTCCTTCTTCTTCCCTTCCTTCTCTGATTTCTTGGGCGCCATCTCTGGATCCGCTCACCACGAGTTGCTCGGGGGCTGCGGGGAGAGGGGCGGGGAGATCTGGGGGGATTGGGATTTTCTTGGGTGGATGAAGGTGGAGCGCGGCTCTATTTGGGGGATTTTGGTGGCTCTTGGCAGATTGCAGATTGAAAGCACAGTTTTTACTTGGAGTTACCACGGGGTTAAATAACCAGCGGCTGGAAACAGTTCTACTGTTCTGAAGTTGAAGAGTTGTTTCAGGGAATATTTGGAAGTGGAGAGGTCATTTGGTGCATTATTTAGATAAAATATTCGTTTAACCTTTTTTCAGGGTTAATTGTCCCGAAAAAAGGGGTTTTCCGAATACCAGATCTAACTTCCATCATTTGTACCATCATACTGGTAATTCACCATGTGGGCATTTTTACACTGCATGCCACAACTTTTGGATCCTTGTCTCCAAATTTGTGGGATTTGGATTCAAGGCTCGGGGGCTGCGGGATACGTGGCATCGACTACTTACTTTTTTGAATTTATTCGAAAAAGTAAGTAAGGAAGATTCAAGACTAATACGACCCTCAGCCTGATTCTTCGATTCAACCTAAGGCTCGGGGGCTACTCCATATGGAGTGCGATTTTTTAATCGCACACCATACCAAAGAAATAATTCGGGGCATGAGCACCTCATAGCTTCGACGCAGCCAAGTAAGTACTTGAAAAAGGACTTCAAGACGGAGCTCCAGAAAGAAGCCGAAGACTACTTCAAAAGTACTCGATAAGCCTGGAGGATTGTTTTGAGTATTGTAAAGGGTGTCAAGATTGCCAATAGTTTGGTAATGTCCAAAGAGCTCCCGCATCGGCTATGAATCCTATTATAAAACTGTGGCCTTTTATAGGATGGGGCATTGATTTGATCGGCCAAATTTTTCCGCCATTGAGTAAAAATTACAAATTTATATTGGTGGCAACTGATTATTTCACGAAGTGGGTCGAAGCGATTCCTTTAAAGACTGTTACGTCCAAGAATATGATTGATTTCGTTAAAGAGCATATAATTTATCGGTTTGGCATCCCTCAGAATATCATGACCAATCAAGGGACTATGTTCACTTTAGGGGAATTTGAAGAGTTTGCTACCAATATGGGGATTAAATTGTAAAATTCTTCTCCTTATTATGCTCAAGCCAATGGGCAGGCAGAGGCGTCTAACAAAGGGATTATCAAATTAATTAAAAGGAAGATTGATGAGCATCCGAGATGATGGCATACTACTTCAAACAAAGCTTTGTGGGCGTATCGGATGGCTTGTCATGGAGCTACTAAGGTATCTCCTTATCAGTTGGTTTATGAGCATGAAGCAGTTCTTCCTTGGGAGTTAAAAAGTGGCCCCAGGCGTACGTCCCTGCAAGATGAACTAATAGCTGATGAATATACGTGCTTAATGAAGGATGGATTGGAAGACTTGGCTTATCATCGGCTTAGAGCTTTAATTAATGTTGAAGCCAATAAAGCACGGATAGCCAGATGGTATGACAAGAAGGTCAAAGTCAAGGAATTTTCCAAAGGGGATTTGGTGTGGAAATTGATTCTGCCGATAGCATCCAGAGATCAAAAGTATGGCAAGTGGTCTCCTACATGGGAGGGTCCTTATCGCATAAATCGGTGTGTCCCTTGGCAATGCTTATATTTTGGAAACACTCGAGGGAGAAGAGTTTTCCCGAGCTTTGAACGGCAAATATCTGAAGAAATATTATCCTAGCATATGGATTGATGCGTGAAATGTAAGCCAATTGCTCAAAGAGGGGATTGGTTGAAGGATAATTCATGAGAGCCGATGGTTGGACAAAAGGCATCAACTAAGAGATAGCCGACACGATACGTATTGCCTTAAGGGCAAAAAATCACACAGGAAATTACACCGTCATTTTGTTTAATGCATTATTTTGGGTATCGGCTACGGAGAAATATGGGTAAAGAGGTCTTGACCGTTCTAATAGCTGATATGGTCAGAAGGAGCAGAAGCTGATGCAGAACACATGCATAAGAATTCTGGAAGACAAATACATTCATGTAGGCAAAAGATTATACATCCATTATCTTTCAGATGTAATTTAATCATCAAGGAAGGCCCTATTGACTACACCCTCGACGTCGACTTCGTCACCGATGGCCCGGGCGGCTTCATCAAGCTCGTCAACGAGATCTTCAAAGTCCACTCTATCTTCTCCCTCAAGGAAAACAGGCTGCAGAGTCCGGAGCTCCTGACCAAGTTGGGTCTGCACTGTGGCCAAAGCAGTTGCGGCTCCCTGGCGGACTCCATGGCCAACAATCTCCCTGGCATGATTGGGGATGTCTTGTAGGCGGTCAACAAGCAGGGTGCCCCTGGCGTTCACCGTGGTGGTGGCATGGTTCGCTGCTTGGTGCAGGGCCTGAAGTTGGACCTCCAGAGCTTCCAGATAGAAAAAGAAAGCGATCAAGACATAAAGGATGTCAGGTGGGAGGTTCTCCTTGAAGAAACCCTACTTGCAACTTTGGTGTCGGCCTCGGCAAGCATTGCACGGGCAGTTGAAGTTTCGCCCTCAGCGGCCGACGATGCTGCTTGGATAGCCTCCAGACAGAACTCCAAGCGCCCGACATCACGCGTTGCCTCCGAGTAGAGGTCGCGAGCCTCATTCCTCTAACAGAGGAAGCACCGGGCGTCACCTCCGTTGTTGGAGTCAGCGGAGCCAGTGGAGGAGCTCGCTAGAGCCATGGATGGTGCGCCGCAGGCGGCACTGGAAGCTTCGCTAGCCGTAGAGATGGCTCTGCATAGTTGAAAGGATCAGTAGCATGACATGAGGAATGCGAGGGCAGAGGTCCTCTTACCCTTGGTGGCGGAGATGAATGCGGAGTGGTTGCTGGGCTCCAGAAGGTCCTTCTGCTGATTGCTTGTTACCAGCCATCATTTGGATATGAAGTGAATTTGGAAGGGTTGGGGAAGATGATGCAACAACATATGTGGTTTAATTCATTTGGCTTTTCCGGGAACCTGTATTTATAGCCGCAAGAGGGGTACGGATGGAACACCGAAGTGTCACGCTGTTATAGTTGATAAGGAAGTGGAAGGGTCAGATACACGTATTTGGGGGTCATTCCAAAGATCGAGGAGATGAGTAGTATGTTGAAAGGGCCGATCAGTGCGCCAAGAATCGAAGGGTCATTCATGTTTCGCTCAGAGAAGGGTGTCATCATTACTGGTTTGAACGGTGTGGGTGCATGCACAGAATCACAAAGGCAATCATGACCGGAGAGAATTTCGGAATAAAAATATTTTATTCCAAAATTAGGGACATGTGTTGCACCATTTTTTGGCACAAGTCTGGTTTATGATGAAGAAAAAGGAGATAGCCGATAGAAGTGGACCGATGTTGAAACGTAGTTGGCCGATTGGCCAATGAGGGGTCGTAGCTGATGGAGCGGAATTGATGCTGATAGATTACGTTAGCAAAAGGTTATATAGAGTCCGAGTCTTGTATGAGTCGTTCTATTTTAGAAAGTTTGGTTTTTTAGTCAAGTTATATGATATCGTGATCGATTAGGATTTGTTAGTTCAGACTATAAATATTAGCCTATAGGCTTGTAATCATTATTATTCATCAGTCAAATACAACAATATTTACTCCTTGTCGGCGACTTCACCAAACCCTAGTTTCGTAGTCTTTTTCATTTTTCTTCAACGAGTTCTTCTGGTTGGCAGGACTGCATCACTTCGATCTCCAGCTTGATAGTAAGTTCCGTGTTTTACCGAATAAACTAGGTATTTGATTGACGGCGCATCGCTTCTTTCTAAATCTATTTGTTCACCAGTTATCGATATTAGCCTCTCTTTGCGATAAAATTTATTTAGTCTTATTTAGTTTAGCGTTTATCACGGTTATCCAGCTTAGATTTGAGTTATCTATCAGCTTTTCCTATAGTTTCATTATTTCGATTTATCGCATCAAGCACCCCCGATCAGATTTAGGTCTAAGTGTTTTTTACCGGGCATCATTAAGCAAAATTAATATGTCCTTTACTATTGAATCGGCTAATTCTAGCCGATTAGCGGATCTTTGGCCGATATACTTTGTGGGATGATTCGGAATACCAGCCGATACATTCTAGTATTTGACGTTGCCTTATCTTTTATCAATTGCAGGTCAAATGGACTAGCACGCCTAGCAACTACGCGAAACTATTTTGAAACCTGCGCCGGAAAAAAAGCAAATGTTCCAGATACTCATATGAGATCATGCAGGAAGCCGATTTATACACATATATATACTATTCTACACGTTAGGTGTAGGATTGCATTCTACACCCAGCACCCAACTGGCCCAGCCAGCCCTCCTGCCCCCACGCCACACCTGCTCCAAACACGCTCGGCCCAGCTTGGCCCACCCAGATCCAATTTCCTCCCTCACCCCCTCCTCAAACCCACCTGATCCCAATTCAAATCACCGCGGCGGCCGCGAGCGGGCGGGAGCGCCGCGGAAGCACGACGGCCGCATGGCGCGGAGACTGCGGCGGCGGCGAGGAGCGTGGCACGGGGGCTGCGGCGGCGTGGCGCGGAGGCGGCTCGTGGTGCGCGGAGGCTGCGGCGGCGTCGAGCGGCATGGCGCGGACGCTCGTCGACGTCCTCGAACGGCCAGGGTGCGGCGGCGCTGGGGTGCGTGACGCGTGAGCGAGCGGCGATGGCGGCGTGGCGGGTTTCAAGTGGTGGGAGTCCGCGAGCCCCACGCCCACGCACTGCGTTGTGTTGGCGGCGATTGCGATTCGCAGGCAGCGGCGGAGCGCATGGCCTCGAGCGGCGGTGGAGCCCAGTCCTACGTTTGCAACGCGGGGTGCGTCAGCGGCAGGGCTTCGAGCAGTGGGAGAGGCGTCACTGCTCCGGCGTGGGGTGCGAGGCAGACCGTGGGTAGAAGAGGGATCCCCCCGAGCCCACGCGCGGCACTCCGGTGAGCATCATTCATGGTCCTATTTCTTGTCCACCAAACTCGAATCGGTGTCCTCGGATCTGCAATTTTTTATTGATGCTGATGTTCGAGTGTTTCAATTTTCCTGCGAATTCTCTCTGAATCGTGTTCGTGCTAGTCCAAATGGAGGAGCAGCATTGAGAAATTGAAGGTGCGGATGTCATGCCCAATTTTAAAAAGGAACGGAATGCATCTTCATACGTGTGGCAGGATCAAGTTCCACACATATAATAAATAATATAAATATAATAAAATAATATCATAATAAAAGAGAGTATCATAATACTTTATTATATGACCGACAGGCAGGCCCCACCTATCAGCGAGAGAGGAGGGGAGGAGGGAGCCGGGCCGCTGGGCCGCGCCGGGGGGTAAAGGAGCAGCTGCTGGGTTGGGCCGCGTGGGGAGGAAAAATAAAGAAAACCGGTTGGGCTGGGCCTTGCGGGAAGATAAAAGAGAGTGGGGAATGTGAAAAAGAGAGTGGGCCAGGCAAAAGAGAAAGAGGAAGAAAAAAATTTGCATTCAAATGCATTTGAATTTAAATTTGAAATTTAAATTCAAATGAAAGACAAACAATAAAACAATGCAATACGGCATGAAATGCACATGATCTATATTTTCTTATATTTCTTTTTGTGGTTAAGTAAATTACTATTAATTTACGGTAAATGCTCTAAAATTAAAATAATTGAATAAAAATCTTATGGATCCTGTAAAGAACCTAGCAAAATTTATTTAGGTTCCTAATTTGAAAATTAGGGTGTTACAAACCTAACCCCTTAAAAGAAATCTCGTCCTCAAAATTCAGCTGGGCTAGCAAAGAGCTGGGGAAATTCTGCCTCTAACTCGTCCTCTCGTTCCCAAGTAGCCTTATCCTCTGCATGGTGACTTCATTGAACCTTACACATCTGAATCCTCTTACTCCACGTTGTCAGACCCGGGGCCACCGAGCTGGGCACGTTACGTAGTCTAAGAGATTAAGCCCGTCTTATCTCTTATTCGTTTTGCTTATCTCTTGTTTATCCCGTTTAAATAGGAGATAGAGCTAACCAACACGGAGAGGATCTACTCGAAATATGTTCTGGTGTGATCCCTCGACGGGGGTTGGTTAGCGTCTTTGTAACTCTGACCTCTCGGATACATAAGGGAGGTCAGGGACCCCCCTCAAAAACAGAAGATCATTAGGTCATTCTACGCCAAAAGGAATACAAACCACCATACAGGACGTAGGGTGTTACGCTCCATGCGGCCTGAACCTGTCTAAAGTCTTGTATTCCTTGCACCTTCGAGTTCCTGATCTCGGCGTCTCCTCACCCAAAATTTACCACCTTAGGTATATCTCTCGGTGGGCAGCCGGTTAAACACCGACAGCTGGCGAGCCAGGTAGGGGAGCGCGTCGAAGATCCACCGGTGAGCTCGATGGCATCTTTCAGTTTCATCAGGTCAGTTCCCTCTCAGGGTACGACGTTCGTTTTTGGCTCGTGGGTTTGCATCGCAGATGGTGCGGGCAACTTTTGGCGATTCCTCATCGACATGACGCCGAAAACCGTCGCTGCGGATCCTCGCAGCGGCCTCGACAAGTTCGTCGACGAGCTCGACAACTTGCCGTTCCATGCTTCCGCGGCACAGATCGAGATGGAATCTGTTCCAAGCTCGACTTCTTCTGGTGTCACGACAACTTCCCCTGGTTTGGACTTGTTCCAATCTAGGGATTCGCATGGTCGGACTCAACCCGGCTTGTGCGAACCGGCCACTAATCTTCAGGAGGCCAACGCATCTGGATCCCTCTCCGTGTTAGAGAAGGATCTGGACCTGCTGCTCCGGGACGGAAATCCTGAAGCCACCGCGTGTCGGGGGGCTTCGGGTTGTTCTGGTCCCGGAGATTTGGTGATCACCTCCTTGCCGAAGGGGCACATTGTGCATTGGAGGGGCATGATGCTCTCCAATCTACTCAAGGCAGAGAGCCGGCTTGTGGCTCACCTCGAGCCATTGCCCTTCCAAGAGGGCAGACCATTGGCCACCGTGGCGGAGGGGTCGACAGAGCTAGTCGACGAAAGTTCTCATGAGCTTTCCTCCCGCCAGGTGCTAATGGCCGAAGAAGGCGAGGACGGTGGGGACTTTCCCATCGACAACTTTGAAGTGATCTCCGAAGATGAGATCACGGCCAACACCGGTAACGAGAACGATGCTGATCGTGAGGCGCGGAGGGCCAGGAACAGGGCCCACACAATCCGGCGGAGGAGAGCTAACGAGCGAAGGCGATCTATGCATCGCGAGCTCGACCCTGAGTTTGCTGCCGCAAGCGAGCGGGGTTTCAGGACTCCGGTGGCCAACATCGCCAGGGTCACGGCCATCCTCGAGCGCAGCCACGATCCGGAGGTACGTCAAGCACTCCTCTACGCGCAAAGGGCTTGGATCCAGCTGGATCAACATAATCCGGCGTCCTTCATCCGGGAAGAGCGCGTGGATGATAGTCGAAGCCAGGCTCGCAGTCGAACGGCTGGTGGTCGTCCTCAACACCAGATCAGCAACGACAACGCACGTGGGAGCCAGGCCCCTGGCGGGAGGCAACAGCCACCGCAAGGGGGTCATCTGCGACAGGCCAGTCGACGACCTCCTCCGGAGGATCTGCGCCAGCACATCAATGAAGGTCGCGACGCGCGCACCGTGAACTCCTCCAGGCGCAAGACCCGCGAAGAAGTCGAAGCTGAAGGTACTGACTGTAGTGATCAATTTTCTGCTTTCTCTGCTCATTTCAGCAGCTACAAGTACCCAGAGGGCTTCAAGCCAATCGGTATCACCAAGTACGACGGCAAGCAGGCTCCCCAGCAGTGGCTCCGTTGCTACTCCACGGCCATTAAGGTTGCAGGGGGCTCGAACATCACCAAAGTCATCTACTTCCCGATGTCTTTGGATCCTGCACCGCTCACTTGGCTGGAGAGCCTCGGCAGCAACTCCATCGACTCCTGGGAACGACTCAAGAAGGTCTTCATCGACAATTTCCAGGGAGCGATTACCCGTGCAGGTACTCGACACGATCTTGCCCAGTGCAAGCAAGAACGTAACGAGCTCCTGCGGTCCTACACGCGTTGCTTCTTCGATGTTCGTGCCACTATCGCGAACATCTCGGAGGAGGACATCATCGACTGCTTCTACAACGGCATCACCGACCCGGGCATATACAGGGACTTCGGGCGGAACAGGCCAAAAACTGTTGCGGGCCTTCGTGATATGATGCACGATTGGTCAGAGCAGGAGAAGAAGATGCGGGAGCGGTTCCCGCGGCGTCAAGATAGCAATCTGCGGCGCCCAAACGACAACCGCAGCGACAAAGGCCAGCGGGAGTTTTCGGGGCCACCCCGGAAATGAAAGCCAGATGATGTCATCGCGGCTATCGATCGTCCTTCGCGGGGCAAGAAGTCGACAACTGAGGAGGAGTTCGAGAAGCTCCTGCAGAAGAAGTGCCCGTGGCACCCGGGCGCCAACCACGCCGCCATCGACTGCTACCACCTTCGAAGGACGTTCAGCAACTCTGGTGGCGGCAAGAAGAACAAGAAGCCTGCTGACAAAGAACCCGAGGATGATGATCAGGAGGATCACGGGCGCAACCCGAAGTTTCAGGATGCGTCAAAGGTGGTCAACGTCATCTTCGGGGGGGACGAGGATTTCTGTTCCAGGCGGGATCAGAAGCTGCTCCTTAGAGAGATTTTGTTCATCGAGCGTCGGTACCACGACCACTCCGTTGGTTGGAGGTTCCCATCTCATTCTCTCGTGATGACCAGTGGACGAGCTTTTTCGAGCCCGGTAAGTTCCCCTTGGTCCTGGATCCTGTGGTGGCGGAGGTCAAGCTTACCAAGGTCCTCATCGATGGCGGGAGCGGGCTCAATCTCATCTTCATCATCACTTTGAAGAAGATGGGCCTGGATTTCAAGGATATGCTGGTTCCCAGCAAGTCCCCCTTTTACGGCATCGTTCCAGGTAATGCGGCGCACCCGCTTGGTACGGTGGTCCTCCCAGTCACCTTCGGCACGCGGGAGAATTATTGTACTGAACTCATCAAGTTCGAAGTGGCTACTTTTGACTCTTCTTACCATGCAATACTGGGTCGTCCGGCACTTGCCAAGTTCATGGCAGTGCCGCATTATGTCTATCTGCTTCTTAAGATGCCAGGACTCGGTGGAGTGCTCACCCTCCACGGCGACTTGAAGAAGTCGTACGACTGCAATCAGGAGGCGATCCAGTACGCTTCGACTACTCGCGTGCCAGATGCTTCGGGAGAAGTACTCGCGGCCGCGCAGCAGCTCTCCCAGACCGGGCTGGAGATTCCTTCCAAGAAGGCCAACAAGTTGAGCATCCAGTCGACTGATGATATGGCCCTCAAGACGATCCAGCTCCAGGAGGGAGATTCATCTAAGACCGCCGTCATCGGTGCGGGCTTGCGTGACAAATAGGAACTCGCGCTCGTCAGCTTTCTTCGGGCTAACTGAGACATATTCGCATGGAAACCAGCGGATATGCCAGGGGTGCCCAGGGAGTTGATCGAGCATGCTTTGAATGTACACCCGAAGGCTACGCCTAAGAAGCAACGCCTGCGGAGGTTTGCCCACGACAAGCGTGAGGCCATTAAACGGGAGATCGCTAAACTTCTCACGGCTGGATTCATTAAAGAAGTAATCCATCCAGAGTGGGTAGCGAATCCCGTTCTTGTAAAGAAAAAGAACAATGAATGGAGAATGTGTGTCGACTACACTGATCTCAACAAGCATTGCCCAAAAGATCATTTTGGGTTGTCGCGCATTGACCAAGTTGTCGATTCGACGGCTGGTTGTGTCCTTCTTTGTTTTCTTGATTGTTACTCAGGATATCATCAGATCGCGCTCAAGGAGGAGGACCAAATCAAGACTGCATTCATCACCCCGTACGGGACTTACGCCTACAAAACAATGTCCTTCGGGTTGAAGAATGCAGGAGCAACATACCAGCGTGCGATCCAGATGTGTTTCGCGAATCAGCTGCACCGGAATGTTAAGGCCTATGTGGATGACGTGGTCATCAAGACCAGGGATTCCGATAACTTGATCGCAGATTTGGAGGAAACATTCAGCAGTCTGCGTAGATTTCAGTGGAAACTCAATCCCACCAAATGCGTCTTTGGAGTACCTTCAGGGAAATTGCTCGGGTTCATCGTCAGCAACCGGGGCATTGAAGCCAACCCTGTGAAGATCACGGCCATCACCGATATGGAGGCTCCGGCCACAATCAAGGATGTGCAAAAGCTAACAGGTTGTATGGCGGCCCTGAACAGGTTCATCTCCCGGCTCGGGGAGAAAGGACTACCCTTCTTCAAGCTCCTGAAATGCCAGGATAAGTTCCAATGGACGGAGGAGGCTGAGCGGGCCTTGCAGGATCTGAAACATCATCTGCAGTCACCTCCAATCCTCACAGCACCGTTGCCAGGGGAGGATCTACTACTTTACATCGTGGCAACAACTCATGTTGTCAGCAGTGCTATTGCAGTCGAGCGAGGCGAAGAAGGCCATGCGTTTGGAGTGCAGAGGCCTGTCTACTTCGTCAGCGAGGTCCTCTCCGAATCCAAGGTACGGTATCCTGCTGTTCAAAAGCTTTTGTATGCAATCTTAATCACATCAAGAAAGCTACGCCATTACTTCAACGAGTACAAGATCACTGTGATCACGGACTTCCCGCTAGCGGATATCCTTCATAATCAAGATGCCACGGGGCGCATATCCAAATGGGCAGTGGAACTGGGGGCTTTGTCAATAGACTTCAAGCCACGCACTGCAATCAAGTCACAGGCTCTAGTCGACTTCATGGCTGAATGGAGGGAGAATCAAGTCCCAACTCCAGTGGACAAGCCAGAGCACTGGACCATGTATTTTGATGGGTCCCTCAAGCTCGACGGCGGCGGTGCTGGGGTTCTGCTTATTTCTCCACGAGGTCAACAAGGAATGGGACTGCAACAAGGAGACAATGGATGCTTATGTGCAGGAAGTGCGCAAGTTGGAAAGCAAATTCTCCGGCCTGGAGGTTCATCATGTATTGCGGGAGTACAACGTTGGCGCGGACACCCTGTCCAAACTGGGGTCCACGCGTGCCCAGGTCCCGCCGGGAGTCTTCGTCCAGGAGCTCAAACAGCCATCCATCAAGTCTTCCCCGCAGGTAGCCATCGACGCGGGTCCCCAACAACCCGATCGAGAGGTTATGGTGCTGGAGGAGGACTGGCGAGGGGCTTTTATCGACTTCATTCGAGATCAACGATTACCAGCAGGAATCGACGCCAGGAGTGCAGAAGCAGCCCGTCTCTTGCGAAGAAGCAAGGGTTTCGTCCTGGTCGACGGCAAGCTCTATCGGCGAGGCGCTCGGTCAGGAGTTCTCATGAAGTGCGTCGCAAAGGAGGATGGTAACGACATACTGCGGGAGATTCACGACAGCGTCTGCGGCAACCATGCGGCTTCCAGAACGCTGGTGGGGAAAGCATACAGAGTCGGTTTCTGGTGGCCCACCGCGGTGACCGACGCGGAGGATCTCGTGCGCAGGTGCCAAAATTGTCAATTCTTCGGCAAACAGACGCATGTTCCAGCTCACAGCCTCATCACCATACCGCCATCCTGGCCTTTTGCTTGTTGGAGTCTTGACATGATCGGGCCCTTCACGATAGCGCCAGGCGGTTTCACTCATGTTCTGGTGGCTATCGACAAGTTTACTAAGTGGATCGAGTACAAGCCGATAGCCAAGCTCACGCCCGATCGGGTCGTCGACTTCATCTCAGATATTCTGCATCGCTTCGGCTTCCCCAACTCCATCATCACAGACCTGGGTTCCAACTTCACGGTGAACCAGTTCTGGAAGTTCTGTGAGAATGCTTGCATCGAAGTTAAATATGTCTCGGTTGCACACCCCGGGGCCAACGGACAAGTCGAAAGGGCGAACGGCTTGATCATTGACGGCCTCAAGAAGAGACTTTATGATGAAAACAGCAAGAAGGGAGGCAAATGGGTGCATGAGCTGCCACATGTCGTCTGGGGGCTTCGGACTCAGCCGTCTAAAGCGACAGGACAAACACCTTTCTTCCTCGTATATGGATCTGAAGCTATTCTACCAGCCGATATCATGTGGAAGTCTCCAAGGGTCGAAATGTACAATGAAGGCGAGGCGGACGAGGCGCGGCAGTTAGAGCTCGATTCTGTGGAAGAAGCTCGCTGCACCGCTCTTGTTCAGTCAGCTCGATACCTGCAGGGGATCCGACGATACCATGATCGCAACGTCAGGGAGCGGTCATTCAGTGTTGGTGATTCGGTCTTGCATCGTATTCAAGACGAATCTGGCCTACACAAGCTCAATTCAAGGTGGGAGGGCCCGTTCTTCGTCAAGCAGGTCATAAGGCCAGGGTCTTATCGACTACAATCCCCTGAGGGTCGCGAGGTCCCCAACTCCTGGAACGTTCAGAACCTGCGCAAGTTCTACCCTTAAGTCGGGGCCCGGTAATCGCTAAATCCCCGGGGGCTCAGAAGATCTCCTTTCCCCGAATCAATTTGGAGGCCATGAGCCACATGACTCGGGTTGTACATGCCTTCTTACTTACACGATGGCCAGTGTCACGTGCAAACACATATATATATACATTGACTTCTGGTCGTGCATGACGCGGGGGCTACGGCCACGATCATCTCCCTTCGACTTCCATTCCTGACGGAGCCCTCGGCTCCGGCTAACTCCTCGGCATATCGAGTTCCGCCGCGACCTTCGATGGTCGCGCACGACAATAGTCGCATTTTTTCCAACACAGTCGATCCGTTTGACTGGCTTACACCTAGTACGTTGGAAAGGCTCGCATAAAGAGCTACCTCAACTACATCCTGAGTGGCTGCACTCAGCACAGTCTTGTTTCTGCCAACAAGAATGGCAAGCTCGCGGTGCTGCCCGCACCTGCTCCTTGCAAGCTTGATCCGTCCGTCCGGGTCTTACCTAGCTTACGGAGCACGCTCACAGTAGGAGCGACCTTCGACTACATTCCGGTCGCCGCACTCGGGGTAGTCTTATTTTTCTGCCCTATGCACGGCAATCCCATGATGATGCTCGCGTTCTTTCCTAACAAGTTTAGACCCGCTCGATCGAGTTGTGGCTAATCTGTTAGACGAGTATTAGCTACCCTTCGGGTCGTTGCCCCCAGGGAAGCGTCTACTACTTGAGCCTTGTAAGCCTGGATCCCAATTCAGCTAAGGGCACGCAAACAAGTAGAGATATCGAGTGAAGTATTTACATAAGAAAATGATTATTTGTTTCTGATACCCTAATCTTGCAGTACACTATTTACAATTTGTTCGGCTACAGCTTGGGCCTCTCGCAGGTACTCTTCGAACCGCTCGTCTGTGCAGTCCGCCGCCATCCCTTGTGCAAAAATGCTAAGCTGCGCGTTCGGCACGAAGGACTTCACATACGCAAGGGCATTGCTCACGCATGCGACCGGGGCCTCAGACAAGAACTTGAGAACTTTCTTCGGGGCTTCGCGAAGTCGCTCCAGCAGGGTCCGCGGGCTCGCCTCGCCTTCTTCTGGCGGATCCACCATGTCCACCAGCTCCTGGGCGGCCCCCCGGAGGTCCTCCAGCTCTTTGCGCAGCTGCTCATCCTTCTCGCCAAGCGTTTTGACTTGCTGAAGGCAGTCGACGAACTGACGTTCAGTGTCACCGATCACCTTCTGCAGCCTTTCGACATCATCTGTACGATGATACAGCATATTCTTTACGTCAGTAAGCAGCTCCTCTTTGTGTTTCGTTATTTTCCTAAGCTCTATGGTAAGGGCACTTCAGCATCTAAGGGGAGTTACTGAGGAAAAGTACTCGAGGGAAGCGAGGGCCTACCTTGGTGCGCCTTCTTCTCTGCCTTGAGCTGCTCCTGGTACTCTGCTTGTTGCTCCTTGAGCTGTTGTTGGAGCTTGGAGTTGGCCTTTTCGAGGTTCTTCAGGTCATTCTTGAGCAGCCAAGTCTCTCGAGTTCTTTCTTGCTTCAGTATATCCAGCTCTCACTGCAGATAGCAGTTCTTTGTGATTTCCTCGGAGACGCGCTTGTCCAGGGCAGCTAACTCTCGCGCGTCACTCACGACCGCGCGGAGTTTCTCCGACTTCTTTTGGGATTTGGTGATTACATGCTGCGCAAAAGGGGGAGATTGAGTCATAAACAACTCACCAATATGCACATCTGGAACATCACCCGAGTACTACCATGGAGAAGTCGTATAACTCCTTGAAGGTGCTCTTTAAGGTCTTCAGGTTTTCTGCCGACAGCAGGAGGTCGTCCACCTGGTCGGTGGTGATGACGTTCTGGTGCCCTGGCCCGGTCCTCAGCACCTCACGGGGATTCCCCGAGGACCCGGCGACATTTCCAGGCAGCGGCTGCCGGACACCTGCAAGCATACAATGTACTCAACACATTGTGCCTAGACCTCGGCAACCAGTCGCGGGCAGGTAAGCGCATACCTGTGCCATCGGTAGGAGCGGCATCAGGGGTCACGACTTGTTCTCCGCCACCAGGTCCGGCTCCTTCTTGTCGGGGCTCGGGAGGCGGCAAGTCGGGAAGCGCTGCATCTGCCTAAGGGGCCACCTCCGCGGGTACTGGCCCTCCAGGCGATGAGGGCTCGGAGGCCGCAGCAGTCGAGGCAGGCTTCGCACCGGGGGGATCAGCCCGGGTTGAGGGCTCCGGGGCCGCAGTAGCCGTGCCTGGTTCCAGCTGGAGTTGCACTGCGCTTGCAGCCCTGATGATATCGAAAACATTGTTATCCAAGTGGGCACGAGCAAGATCTTCAAGCGACTGAAGGAAAACTTACAGTGTCGACTTCTTTTTGGCGGCCTTCTTCACCCGCCAGGCCCGTCGAGGAATATTTGATGCTGGCGGCGAGGCTTGGTCGGCCGATGGAGGGGTTCCCGCCGCGGCAATAGTCACCGCAGCGGCGGCGGAGGGGCCTGTTTCCACCCCTTCGGGCTCGGTCCCGGGTGGCAGAGCAGGGAGACTGCAAGTGGATACTGTCAGTATTCAGCATCATTGATACTTTGCAACTAGCCAAAACAGCAACTCAGTACCTGGAGGGCTCGACTTCTTGTGCCTTGCGTTTGCGCATCTGTCGCTGGCCCTTCGGCACCGGTGATAGAGCGCCGGCCAACTCCACGCTTTGGTCGGAGGAGTTGTCCCGGCGCGGTTCCCCTTCGGTTCCTTCGCTCGCCTGCGAGTCCACGTATTCGGTGGACTCGCTGCTGCCTTGAACCGCAGCAAGGCGAGCCGTCTTGGTGGCAATGGCAGCAGCAGGGCGTGGTCCTCCTTCGGCTCCTTCTCCGCCTGCGAGTCCGCGCATTCGGCGGACTCGTTGCGGCTTTGAGCCGCAGCAAGTCGAGCCTTTTTTGGCGGCAGTGGCAGCAGAAGGGAGGAGATGGTATGCTCGGGGGAGGTCAGGTTGCGGCGGGTAGCTGCAGTACAGCTCCGTGTGTCCCTGCAGGAAGTTCTTCAGTTAAGTAACGGTACAATAGCAGATTTCTTCAGCGAAAAGAAGTCGAATACTTACCGGCTTGGGCGGATTTCGTGCGGAGAACAGTGTGGGCACGTACGGCACGACGTCCACGTCTAGCAGCACCCGCTGAACTCGCTGGAGCGCGACTTCATCTGGCACCTCCTCTGTGCACATGCGAGAAGGGTCAGCGGGGCTTGTGTACTCGAAGCCCAGGCAACAGCGCTGTTGGATGGGTTGGACGCGGCGCTTGTAAAATGAGAACATGACGGAGGCGCCGGTCACTCCTTTCTTCTTCTACGCCTCGATGGCCTCCAGCAGCTCTCTGACTTGAATCATCTCCATGCCGGAGGGTTCAAGGTTCCATTCCCCCCTCACCACTGGCGATCTGTTCGACTTCGTCGGAAGATGGGGAGCATGGTTTTCGATGTAAAACCACTGGTTTTTCCACCCAGGAAGGTTTGAGGGGAATTTGTATGAAAGGTATTTTTCGCCGGCCTGCTGTCGTAGTTGGATGCCGGCGCCCCTACCACAGCAAGTTTTTTCGTGGTTGGCTGGGGTTTGACACGGAAGAGGAAACGGAACAGATCCCAGTGGGGTTCGATTTCGAGAAATGCTTCGCAGAAGTGGATGAAAATGGAAATATAGCAAATGGAATTAGGGTTGAGGTGATGGAGCTCAATCCCGTAATAATAAAGGAGGCCACGAAAGAAGGAACAAGTGGGGAGGGCCAATCCCCGTTCGGCAAAATGGAAGAATGTGACGATTTCGTCGACATTCTCCATGGGGAAAGGCTCACGGAACGAGGGGCGCCAGTTGACAAGGTTCTTCTCTTGCAGCAACCCCTCGAAAACTAGTTTTTTCAGATTGTTGAGGGAGCACTTACTGTGTGTCCACTCCGTGGTCGATGGCTCCGCATCCTTTTTCATTTCCTCGATCTCTGACTTCTTGGATGCCATCTCCGATGTGCTGGCCACGAGATGCTCGGGGGCTGCGGGGAGAGGGGCACGGAGGTCGGAGCGGAAATGTCTCCTTGGGGGGAAGGCGGCGGCGCTTGACTCGGATTGGGGATTTTGGTGGCTTTTGATGGAATGCAGATTGAAAGCGTGGTTTTTTCCTATCGTTATCGCGGGGTTAAATAACCAGCGGGGTGGGGAAAAGTCACTGTTCTGAAGTTCGAGAGTCACTTCCGAGAATATTCTGAAGCTGAGGAGTCGTTTGATGGATTATTTGGATTGGATATTCGATTAATCATTTTTTCAGGGTTTGTTCGCCTAAAAAAAGTGTTTTTTCGAATTCATAATCTAATACCCGTCATCTGTACCATCATTTTGGTAATTTTGCAAGTTGTCATTTTTCGCCTGCATGCCACGGTTGTTGGATCCTTATCTCCAAATTTTGTGGGATTTGGATTCAAGTCTCGGGGGCTGCGGGGTACGTGGCATCGACTACTTATTTTTTCAAATCTTCTGAAGGATAATTAGGGTCACAGACAAATGGGACCCTCAGCCTGATTCTCTGATTCAACCTAAGGCTCGGGGGCTACTCCATATGGAGTGCGATTTTTAAATCGCACGCCATAACATAAATTCGGGGCATGAGCACCTCATAGCTTCGATGCAGCCAAACAAGTACTCGAAGAAGGACTTCAAGATGAAGCTTCAGAAGAAGTCGAAGACTGCTTCGAAAGTACTCGATAAGCCTGCAGTACTCAGCTACGAAGAGCTCGGGGGCTTGTCAGACCCGGGGCCACCGGGCTGGGCACGTTACGTAGTCAAAGAGATTAAGCCCGTCTTATCTCTTATTCGTTTTGCTTATCTCTTGTTTATCCCGTTTAAATAGGAGATAGAGCTAACCAACACGGAGAGGACCTACTCGAGATATGTTCTGGTGTGATCCCTCGACGGGGGTTGGTTAGCGTCTTTGTAACTCTGACCTCTCGGATATATAAGGGAGGTCAGGGACCCCCCTCAAAAATAGAAGATCATTAGGTCATTCTACGCCAAAAGGAATACAAACCACCATACAGAACGTAGGGTGTTACGCTCCGTGCGGCCCGAACTTGTCTAAAGTCTTGTGTTCCTTGCACCTTCGAGTTCCTGATCTCGGCGTCTCCTCACCCAAAACTTACCACCTTGGGTATATCCCTCGGTGGGCAGCCGGTTAAACACCGACACACGTGATTCTCTCCAATGTTTCCAGGATTTTGACCCGGATGCTCTATGTAAGTCAAATCATCCTGTACATTCAACTCCTTCAGTGGCAACTGTTCCTCTGGTACCCTCAAATACTTCTTCAACTGTGATATGTGGAACTTGTTGTGCACATCTGACAGTCGCGCAAGTAGCTCTAGCTGGTAAGCTACGTCGCCTTTCCGTTCCAAGATCTTGAATGAGCCAATGTAATGAGGTGACAACTTTCCTTTGACCTTGAATCTGCGCAAACCTCTGATAGGTGACACTTTCAGATACATAAATTCTCCTTCAAAAGTCAACTCCCGTCGTCGATTATCTGCGTAACTTTTCTACCTCGACGGTGCTACTTTAAGATTCTCATGGACAAGTTGTACCTATTGTTCGGCCTCTTTAATGATCTCAGGCCCGAACAACTGACTTTCACCTGTCTCCTCTCCAATACAACTGTGTTCTGCACTTCCTGCCATACAATGCCTCAAACGATGCCATCTTCAAACTGGCCTGATAACTGTTATTGTAAGAGAACTCTGCAAACGGCAAACTCTTATCCCAACTGCCTCTGTGTTTTAGGGAACAAGCCCTTAGCATATTCTCTAATACCTGATTTGTCCTTTCTCTCTGCCCATCAGTCTGCGGATGATAAGCGGAGCTGAAATTCAACTTCATGTCAATTGACTCAAGCAACTTCTGTCAAAATCGAGATGTGAACTGAGTACCTTTGTCTGACACAATCTTCTTAGGTACCCCATGCAAACACACAATTCGCGAGATATATAACTCTGCTAATCATGCCCCTGTGTAGGTAGTCTTCACCAGAATGAAGTGAGCTACTTTAGTCAAACGATCCACTATGACCCATATAGAATCATAACCATCTCGTGTGCGTGGCAACCCCACGATGAAATCCATACCAATTTATTCCCATTTCCATTCTAGCACCTTCAATGGCTGTAACATACCAGTTGGTCTCTGATGTTCTGTCTTAACTCTCTAACACACATCGCATAGTGCCACGTGAGCTGCAACATCACGCTTCATGCCATACCACCAATATCTCTCCTTCAAATCCTGATAAATCTTGGTACTGCCAGGATGGATGGAATAAGCTGACTCATAAGCTTCCTGCAAAATTTTCTCACGAAGGTGATCCACATCAGGCACACATATCCTCTTTCGGAACCACATCGTTCCATGTTCATCTTCTGTGAAGTCAGGTGCCTTGCCAGCTTCTATCATTTCCTTTATCTTCTGAATCTTAGCATTCCCAAGCTGACCCTTCTGTATCTCCTGTTCGAGAGTCGGCTCCACTTGCATAGTAATTCCTTCCGTATGAGCAACGAACCCATGGTTGAGTTGTTCAAACTCTTTATACAATTCCTGAGGCATCCGGTTAGTCATTATCGCGTTCACATAGCTCTTGCGACTCAAGTCATCGGCAACCACATTTGCCTTCCCTGGATGATAGTGTATCTCCATGTCATAATCCTTTATGAGCTCTAACCATCATCATTGTCTTAGGTTGAGGTCATTCTGAGTGAAAATATACTTCAGACTCTTGTGAACGGTGTATATCTGACCTCTGTGACCCAACAAATAGTGCCTCCATATTTTCAGAGCATGTACTACTGCTGGTAACTCCAAATCGTGTGTGGGATAGTTCTACTCATGTGTCCTCAACTGACGAGACGCATATGCAATCACGTGTCCTCTTGCATCAATACACAACCCAGACCTTATTTAGAAGCATCACAGTAGATGTCGAAACTCTTGTGAATATTAGGCATAACCAATAGTGGTGCAGTAGTCAATCTTTTTCTCAACTCATCAAAGCTGTTCTGACATGCCTCTGACCATATAAACTTCTTTCCTTTTCTCTAGTAGTGATGTAAGGGGTTTCACTATCTTAGAGAAGCCTTCTATAGACCTCCTGTAATATCCCGCGAGTCCTAGGAAACTCTGGATTTCTGACACTGTCGTTCGCAGTTCCCAATTCAACACATCTCTGACCTTCCCTGGATCCACTGCAATACCTCCGCCTGTGATAACATGACCAAGGAATGAGACCTCACTCAACCAAAATTCACACTTGCTGAGCTTGGCATACAACTGATTTTCTTTGAGTTTCTGCAGAACAAGTCTCAAATGTTCCTTGTGTTCCTCCTCATTCCTGGAGTATACCAAAATATCTCAATGAATACCACCACGAACTTGTCAAGATACTCTATGAACACTTTATTCATCAGATACATGAAATAAGCTAGAGCATTAGTCAACCAAAATGACATTACTGTATATTCATAAAGCCCGTATCTGGTAGTGAAAGCTGTCTTGGCAATATCTGAGGGACGTATCCATAGCTGATGATACCCTGACCTCAAATCAATCTTGGAGAATACTCTGACTCCCTTCAACTGATCAAACAAGTCTTCTATATGAAGCAACGGATACTTGTTCTTGATGGCAACCTCATTCAACGTTCTATAATCAACACACATTCTCTGTGTACCATCTTTCTTTTCAATGAATATCACAGGTGCTCCCCAAGATGAAGAACTAGGACGAATGAAGTGGTTATCTAACAATTCTTTTAGCTGTTTCTTGAGTTCCTCTAATTCACCCACTGACATTCTATATGGTCTCTTAGCAATAGGTGCAGTACCAGGTAAAAGATCTATGAGGAACTCAATATCGCGTTCAGGTGGCATACCTGGCAAATCATTGGGAAAGACGTCCGGGTACTCACACACCACTCTGATGTCCTCAATCAAATCTGCCTTCAGCTGATTCACTGCACAGTCTGCTGCCGATGCAAGTGTTGCAACAAATTCAAATCGTTCACCTTCTGGGCTTGTGAGGATCACTGACCTTTTGGCACACTGAATAACTGCGTCAACCTTGCTCAGCCATCCCATTCTGAGTATGATGTCTATTCCCTTAGAATCTAGTACTACAAAATTTGCATGAAATTCCTTGCACACAATCTTGAAACTAATGCCGAGGCACTGATGCATGGCCTTCATATTTCCCCCAGGCGAACTAACTAACATGTGGTTTGACATAGAATGCACGGGAATGCCATGTCTTACGACAAACTGAGCAGAAATAAAGAAATGCGATGCTCCAGAATCAAATAAAACTGATGCAGGGGCTGAGTTGACTAGGAACGTACCAAACACAACGTCCTGAGCCTCCTGAGCGGTCTCCACGGCCACATGATTCACACGCCCGCCGACGTAGTTTGCTAACCCTTGTTGTTCTGCGGCGTCTGGTTGTTATTTCTAGGCTGTTGCTGCTATGGGGTCTGCCTCTGTCTACTGTTGTTGAACTAGCTTGGATTATTCTGGGCGTTCCTCTTGGGACAACCATCGGTATAGTGTCCCATCTCACCACATGTGAAGCATGTATTACCACCAGTGCGAATAGGGGTATTGTTCCTCACAGGTGTTCCAGTAGGGGTGTTCTGACGATTCTGCGGAAAGCTGGGACACTGCGCTGACTGACCAGCATGCTAAGCTTGCTGCTGCTGCTGCTTGTTCTGTTGTTTGGGGTGCTGATACTGATTTTGCCCATAGTTAACACTCTATCCTCTAGTGCGAAAAGGTGTTCCTTGCGGGGGTGCGAAACAAGGGCGTGAGTTGTTGCTGAACTACCCCGATGACTCAAACTTTCTCTTCTGCTCACCCATCTCCTTGCGAGCATGCTCCACCATGATGGCATTGTCCACCATCTTCTAAAATTTTTTAAAACTATGCACCATCAACTGATACTTGATAGGACCAATCAGACCATTCCTGAAGTGATCCTGCTTCTCTTCATCATCTGCTACATCTGTGTGAGCGTAGAGAGATAGCTGGATGAACTTGTCCCAGTATTCACTTACAAACATTGCTCCCTGTTTCAGTGCTAGGAATTCTTGCTTCTTGAGCTTCATCAGACCTTTGGGTATGTGTTGCTTCCTAGACTTGTTCTTGAACTCCTGCTAGGTAATGGTGTTGGGGGCGTTGTGAGCTGCGGTGTAAGCATCCCACCAATCTGCGGTGGTTCCTTCCAGTCTACTTGAAGCATAAAGAACCTTCTCCCTGTCAGTACACTAGACGATGTTCAGCATCTTCTCCACCATCTTGATCCAGTCATCAGCTTGCAGAGGATCAGGTGAGTGAGAAAAGGAAGAAGGTTTGTGGCTCATGAATTCCCTGTGCCTGTCTCTAGCTGGCGGTGGTGGCGGTGATGGAGCTTGGTTCATCTAGGCCTGCATGTTGGAGATAGTGTTTGCCATGTTTGTAAGCAGCTAAGTCTGGACGGCGAGAAACTGCTCCATCCCTGCTGGTGGCGCTTGGTGCTATTGACTTTGCTGAGGATCGGGGTTGGTATTGTTGCTCGCTCCCTGACATGGTACTGCAGTCTGATCAACCCCTGATCCGGATTTGGTGTTCACCATCTGATCGGTTAGAAAAGTGAGACTCATAAAATTAATCATGGAAAAAGGATAGGAGCAAGGATAAGATAAAGATAGTAAATAGAATAGATACCCCAAACTTTACTAAACTATCTATCTTTATTAAAAATTTGATATAATTATGGTTATTACTCCATAGCACATTAACTAAGATTAAACAAACTATAAAGACCGTTCGACCTAGCAATTACAAAAAGACTCTTAAAGACACTCCTAACTTAAACTTCTAGATTTAGCATATCTAACGGTAGCGGATGCAGTAGTGAGACTCTCCGTAGTGAACGCACTTGCGGAGAGGCGACTCTGGCAGGTATTCAATGGACTCGTCGCTGTCGTACTCCGGGGGTAACTCTTGATCTCCCCTTAGTTGAGCTTCCAGAATTGCCTTCTCCCTGATTGTCTTCTTCAGCTTCCTCTTGGCCTCCTAGATCTCTGCTCCGTCAGCATCCAAGTCAGTGCTGAGAGCGGCGACCAACTCCTGCGTGGTGTCCATGAGCAAACTTCCTTCCCCAGGGGGCGGGGCAGGAATCTGCGCACAGGTGGCACCCTTCATGTGGCATAGGAACTGCTGAAACTTGGTGCCCAAAAGCTCATCCCGATAAGCATGGTAGAGATAGTAGAGAGCTCTTCTGGCAGCTTCACTGGTCCCTGCGTCCAAAGTCCTCCTAGGCACGTCATCAAAGTGCTTGTAGTACTCCATCCGTGTGGCAGAACCAACCTGAATTATACCGGCTCAAGTACGCGAGTCCACACCAGAGGGCTCCAACGTGCTTCAAACGGTATAATCCCTTGGTCTGTCGGGTAACATCCCGATAAACCACCGATACACAGGATCAAATAAGGTTACCTCACATGAAGGTGAGTCCAGAGATACAATTACCATCACATTTTACATCATAGAGAAAATTACACCTAGAGGTACGAAGTTTCAAATTCAGAGAAAAGATTACAAACTGTTAAAACTATGGTTTTTAGCAGCGGAAAACATACGCGATGATTACAACACGTCGTTTAGACGGATGTCATGCTAAGCCCGGGCATGACATCACCCGTTATCACCAGTGCTGCCCGGGGACGGAATCCATTCCACGGACCAACCTTCTGTAAGAGCACAGGACCAAGGCAAGGGAAGAGTAGGGTCTTCCAGACATCATCTGCAAAACATATAACTAGCAAGGCTGAGTATACTAATACTCAGCAAGGCTTACCCGGGGTCGGGTATACTTAGCCCATAACTAGACTTATGAAAGCTTATAATGGTTCTGGGTTTAGTTTCAGCTGAACAGCAACAAAGAGTAGATCCTTAACTTCAAGTTTTAGCTTTCAGATTCTAGTTAATTATCCATTCTAGGTAAGCACCTATAACTAAGCAAGCATGGTGTAATCTTTGGTCAAGCATCATCTTTGATAACCATAATATTGCTCTTGTTACTCTATGTGATAAAGGGATTAAGCAGTCTCAATCTTCGTGAGAAGCGGACAATTCAGAATCGAATTTTCAACCTTGCAAGGTAAACCTAACACACACGCTTAGAGCATCCACAAGTTGTTCCGAAGCAACCGTTTGCCTTTCTTTCCGACTCGTGAACAGGCCACCACAAGCGACTTGCAGGACCGTACGCACATCACTCGTGCAGGATATACGTCTGTAGTGCGACTACAAAACCCATATTCCTGTCTGCCATGCAGAACGTACTCCCACAGGTCGGTGCGTGTGAACATAACATAAAGATTGAGTGGTGGGAGGTATGTCCACTCACCGGGCCGATTGGTTACTAGGCTTACCGCTTTACCATATTTCGCGGCATGTGGATAGTAGTGTTCAAACGCTTAGCCACCACTACCACACTTTTCGACCTTATCAGCTTTTATCAAAACAGACAGGGTAAAACCTCAGGTCATGATACAACACATGACCCTGTCCGTCATCCTTATAGTGGTTGCAGGAATGTAAACATGCAACTCCTATATCACGCGAGTGACAGGAAATCACCCGACTTCTACCGGTCCTATTAGCGGAGCATCTATCCGATAAGGACTCGGGAGCATTACATTGGATTCCTAGGATTCCTGCATCTAGGGTTTCATTTCATTTCCTAGACTTAATGCAAGATATAATATGAATAGACATAGATTGCAGTGTAAATAAAGTAGTGGGATATGTCCGGGGCTTGCCTTTACTGGTGGGGCTGGGGTTAGTCAAGTTAATAACGTCCGAACTTTGGTTCGGGCCTTCAAAGAATTCCCTGATGAAGTTCTCGGGGTCTTCAGGACAGTCTCATTCTGGTTCCGGGATCTGTAGGAATTTCCACGGCTTGGTCCACGATCAGCTTGTAATCTCCTCCAGCGAGAATAGTCGGTTTATATGATATGCAAGAATGTAGAATTAAGGAATGCATAGTCTTTTTATTTTATTTCACAATAAGTTGCAATCCAAAAGATTAACACCCAAGAACTCATGGTGCAAAAGAAACTTAAACTTTGAATCATAAATATTCAACTCATGACTATAACATTAATTTAATTGGAAACAAGAATTAAAATACTTAAATTTAAATTTAAAATTGAATGTAAACCTTAGATAATTAGGGTTATAAAGTTTTGAAAACTTAAACACAGATCAATTGCATATTTAAAAATTTTGATCAAAAGATTTAATTAAATAAGCTTTACTGAAAAGACTTTAGCTAATTTTTATATAAAACAAATGGAATTGATCCACTTATAAGAATTAAATTATAAAACAAGATTAGGTTTGAAAAGTCCACATTACTTCATACTTAATCTATGGAGATTGTTATTGTATATTAAAAATCATGGTCACAAAGTTAACATGTTGAAACAAAATTGGAACTATGGATAGGATATTATACTTCCATGTCTTAGATTTAACATAGATTCAAAAGTATTTTGTTTCATATCAAACTTACTTAATAGAAGTTGTAGAGTTCAAAATCTAATTTCAAACAAAACTGGTTTTGCAATTTTTGGAATTTTCTACAATTTTCTATTGAATTTACAAGCCAAAAATACCCCTCACATGAAATAACAAGCATTCATTCACTTCTAATTTAAACACAGCACAAATCATATACTTTCATAGCATGGTCATAAAACAAAAGTGATAGAGTTTGAAATAAGGATTCGGGTCCAACTGGTTTTACATTTTTTTGAATTTTCTATGATTTCCTAGGAATTTTCAAAGTTCAGCACATTGAAAAGGGGAAAAGGATCAAAATCTTTCATTCAGACCCTCGGAAAGAATTGGAACTTCACAAATAGGCCCCTCTGCCATGGATGGCCGGAGGAGCTCGATTCCAACTCTGATTCCGGCGATGGGATGATCAATTAGCAAGGGGAAGGGGGTGGGGAGGAAGAGGGCATCTGGGCGCACCCTTTTGAGGCCTTGGCCGGGCTTGGGGAGGACGGGAAAAGGGTCGCCGGCGGGAGGCAGGAGCGGCGGCGGCACGGTGGCGCGGGGAGCCGAGCTGCGGCGAGGGAGAGGCGCTAGCAAGTGGGGGAATAGCTTCCAGAGGTCCCGGGGCTGCTATTTATAGGGAGGAGAAGATAAGGGAGGGGCGCCAGGCCGAGGTCCACGGCGGCGTGGAGGGGGCAGTACTGGCGGCATTCAGGCGGCCGGTGGCGCGCGCGTGGCAGAGCAGGAAGGGGCCACGGAGGCAGGCTAAAGCGGCGGGCAGGGCTAGGGGAGGCGCATGAGGGTGAGAGGGCAAGGGGGCTGCACTGCCGCGGCCTGATTTCGAGGAACGGCGGCGGCGGCGGTGAGCAGTAAATAAAACAGAGGAAACAGAGGGCCTGCCAGAGGAGGAAGAAAGGTTGAGGGCGCCAAGGACCTGATTGCAAATTGCAAAATCTTCAAGGGCCTGAAAGTAAAGCTAAATTTCCCACTGATACAGGGTTCTAATGGGGAAATGACCAAAATAGAAAATGTGTAACTTTTCAAGCTCTACAACATTGCTTTAAGGTTTGAATTCAAAAACTCAAGGTATGCAACTTTATTTTAAAACTTTGGACTAACTTTAAATTTTATAAGATTTTGTCCTTGCTAAATATTTTGCACATAACTTGGGCCTAAATGCAAGTTTTCAGAACTGTCATGATCACTTGCATTCTTATACTTTAGCCCCTAGTAACTTTTAAAAATTATTTTTGTAACTCATGCATCTTGCACAAAAGGACTCATATTCTTATAAAATTACACATAGGGTCTTATTCCTACAAATACATCCAACCTTATACAATTCAACACATGCATTACATTTCATACCTAATGTGATACAAATTGACACCTAGGGTGTCACAATCCGGCTGCCATGCCTCTCATCCGGAACACTGATCACCACTACAACTAACCACTCCTCCTCCTGCTGAGCATTCTTATACAAGCAGGCTTCATAACGTGGCATTAGTGGGAAGCTGATTCTCTGCATGGCCTTCCAGAGAAGTGTTGGGAATGGACCTTCAGCAAAGTCTAGGCGATGTATTTGCTTCTCATAATAGGGCTCTGGTGGTGGTTGGTCTGCTGCGTCGGCTGGCTCTGGATCATCCTCTGGGACCTCGTCACCACCATCACGTGAAGCTAGGTCATCATCATCATCTTCAGCATTGTCTCCTCCTGCGGCACCTGGTTCGTTACCGTCTCCTCCTGCAGCGTCCTCATTGTTGTCGACTGCAGCGTCTGGGTGGTCCTCAGGCAGCTCCATGGGCTCCTCCTCAGTGTCAGTGTCCATCCAACCTCCTTCGTAATAGCCGTAGTAGTCGTCATTATCGTCATCGACCACCACGAACTTGGGCAAGTCCTCTGGCTGTTCGGGCTCCTCCTGTTCGGGCACCTCTTGAGGATGCTGGATCGGATGAGGCGGTCCACGGGTGCCCTTGCGGGTGGTCTGCCTGGTTCGGGCCATCTGTAGCAAAAGTGAGGACATTGCAAGATAGAGGATGTTTAGAAAAAGTGCCATGGGTGACCTTAAAGCAAGAATGAGTTTGGAAAACATCAACACACTTAAGAGGCAAGCATGAAGTCAAGGATGAGATAATAGGAATATAATCAAGAAATAAGCAGTGTTTGCAAGCAAGCAAGCAGAAGTTAGGCTACTAAGCAAGATAAGCCTTAAAATCCAACCATTACTAACTAGGCTAACGTCCTACAGTCAATACTGCTCTGACACCATTTCTGTCACACCCGATTTTGAAAAGGGAATCGAATGCATCTCATATATGCGCCAGGATCAAGTTTCACACATCTGATAGACAATACAAGTGTACATCCGAAATAATATCATAACAAAAGAGAGTATCATAATACTTTATTACATAACCAAAAATCTTGATCTTAAGTGAATAGATAAACATTTATAACTAGCAGCGAACTTCAACTTCACAGGCAGATGATTGGGAGACATACGCCTAGTACTCCTTAAAATCTTTAGGGAACTCCAGACAATTATCTTGTTCTGAGCAGCATTAGTTTTAATAAAGCAAGCATGAGTACATTTATGGTTGGTATTCGGCAAGTGGAGTAAATTATATGACATGCAAGGCCAACATCAAGGAAAATCTGACATGGTTTGACTACGATAAGTATTTTTAGTTGATCAAGTTTTATTTAGCAAGCATTAACTAAGTGTAAGTATATACCAACTCTTGAATAAATAAACGAGATAAGATAACAACAATAAATAAAAAACATCAATTAGATCATCTTCAAGTTCAATTATCATGTGAGGGTTCAAGCCGCTCTTAACCGTGAGCACGGCTGATATATCAGTATTCACTCTGTAGAGGTTGTACACTTTACCTACAACTCGTGTTTCCCTTAATGCCTGGGTTTGCAAGGCCCTTAAACGCTTCCGAGGTGAGTCGCAGGAATTAACTACGAGGCCTTTACAAAGATTTCCTAACTTATGATAATCCGCTAAGGTTTCAAGTCAAAGCGGTCATAACCCTCCCTAATGAGGAAGTGCCTTAGCCAAGAACCACATATTATAAAGCCTCAAGAGGACCAAACTATACCCCGACGATGCAACCTCTCTTGCCCTTTCGGTAAGATTATCATAAGCTAAAGTTTCTAATTAATTAGTCAAGACCAGAGCCATGCAGTATTATGGTTGCACTATTTTTCTAGGTGGTTCTCCGTGTTCCAATTAATGCAATGATCTCAATTATCACTATAAAGGAATTTCAGAACATGAGTAAAACCAGTGTGGTATGATTTCAGGTTATCCAACCAATGTCTAAGTAAAAGCAACTAGCGTAGCTACAACATAAATATAACAACCCAGGTTTAATCAAGGAAGTTCAAAAGAGACTAGTCACATCCTTAGTTTGCGATCCATCATATTCTAGACACATGCATGCGTATAAAGTAAATATGTGCATTTAGAAAGTTATTAGGACTGGAATATGATCAAGGACCACTTGCCTTCATCAAAGTAATGCTGCTGCTCAGGAACGTCTTCAAAACCATAATCTTGCGGACCCTCAAACTGCGCACCGTCTATCGTAACGCACGAGTACATACAAACAAATAAGTACAATAAATAAAAAAAAGTACATCAAATAATATAAATAGAGTAAAACAACATTTTAAAGCTACTGTATACATCGCAAGGATCGTGTGAGCGCAAGAATCGATGAAAACGGAGTTAAAATGGAGAAGTTATGGGTAAAATATGATTCCAGGGTCTTATTTGTAGATGATTTGAAACTAGAAGGGCTTTGAACAAAGAAACCGAGGGATAAAATATAATTAAACCTTAAATCTAGGGGTTAGATTGAAAAAACAAAGGGGCTAGGGATGGCGGGTTCTATTTTAGAAAAATAGAGGGGCTTAAACAGAAGAAAAAGGATCTATTTGTGAATACTTTTGAACTGCCGTGGATTGCGGGTTGATTTCGATAGAACTCAGGGGTTAAAGTGCAAAATTTCCTAGGGTTGATCGGTATCGGGTTATTTGACCCCGGTCTAGATCTAATCTAGACCGTCGGATCTGGATCGGATGGCGGCGAACGGCTGGCGGCTGCAGGGCGGCGGCGGCTTGTCGGGAAATCGCGTAAATACTACTCCAGCCACGATTTCGACTCGGGTTTGGCCTGGGAGAAAGAGAGCGAGGAGGGGAATGCGTTTAAGGGGTCGGGACAAGGTGCCGGGGGCCGAGGAAGGCGGATGACGGCGGCGCGCTGTCACGGAACTCCGGTGAGGCATTGCGCGTGCGAGAAGGCGGGGAAACAGGGGCAAAAGAGGCCGGCGATGATGCCCACCTCCACACGGAGCTTTGGCAGCAGGCGGGGGTGATGGAGCGGCGGTGGAGCAGCGAGACGGCGGCGTCCCTGTGCTTGGCGGTGAAGGTGGCGGCGCGTCTAGGGTTCACGAAGCAAGAGGCGGCGACTGCGGGTTTTACGGAATCAAGGGCGCGGGGCGGTGGCTTTATAGGGTGGCTAAGGGTGCCTTGGCGTGCGGGCCCAGGACGCCGCGTGGCGGAGGCCGTTCCACGGCCGGACTTGGGTGCAAGTCTGAGCCAGGCTCGAGCTCGAGGTCGGGGATGACCCCGACAGGCGGGCCCCGCCTGTCAGCGAGAGAGGAGGGGAGGAGGGAGCCGGGCCGCTGGGCCGGGGGGGGAGGAACAGCTGGGCTGGGCCGCGTGGGGAGGAAAGAAAAAAAGAGAAAACCGGTTGGGCTGGCCTTGCAGGAAGAAAAGAGAGAGAGGGGAAAGAGAAAGAGAGAGTGGACTGGGCCCAAAGAGAAAAAGAGGAAGAAAAAGATTTGCATTCAAATGCATTTGAATTTAAATTTAAAATTTAAATTCAAATGGAAGACAAACAGTAAAACAATGCAATACGGCATGAAATGTACAAGACCTATATTTTCTTATATTTCTTTTTATGGTTAAGTAAATTACTGTTAATTCACGGTAAATGCTCTAAAATCAAAATAATTGAATAAAAATCTTATGGATCCTGTAAATAACGTAGCAAAATTTATTTAGGTTCCTAATTTGAAAATTAGGGTGTTACAATGGCTCTCACACCGCCACATCCTCTCTGCCTCTTTACTAATCCTCCAATTTGATAGTATTTCAGTAATTCTATCTTAGTATTTCCTCTGTCCCATTTGATAGTATTCAGTAATTCTCTGTTACTAAAACCCCTGGTACTACGTACCTCAGTGACAGAGTAATTCTATCTTAGTATTTCCTCTGTCCCCTCTGTTAGTATTTCCGTAATTCTCTGTTAGTAAAACCCCTGCTACTACGTACCTCAGTAACAGAGTAACATTCCCAACACCACTTTTTTTGTCGGCAATTACTAAATGTTGATTCTCAAAATTGAGTAGTTAGGCCAGTAGTATCAGTAATTTGTTAGGTTTAGTAGTTAGACCAGTATTTTTTCCGATTCCTGAGCACTGATGATATGAACCGAATAGGTAGTCTAGTAGTTCAGTAATGAAATACTAGACTATTGAACTGCAGGAGATTGAAATAGAGCTCAGTAACTAAAACTACTGAAACTAAAAAAAACTACTGAGCTCGTGTAATTTTATATTCAGTAACTAAACATAGTTTGAATAGGCTAATTCCTAAATCATCTAGAGCCAGATACTCAACATAGTCTGAATAGGCTAATTTACTGAATCATCTGCACAAATTTTGACCGATATGTATGTTCTAGGTTTTCTCGGGGTATGTTGGAAATGGAGATACGCTAATCCCATCAAGCTAGTCGTTAAAACAAGCAACGGCGCTGACAAATTGAGGTGAGAACAGCGGGAGTAACGTTCAATATCCAAAATCACATGCCCATTTTTGTCCGCGATTACTGTATATTTCGATGCTCTGAACCGTACTCAATGTTGGCTAGTTCAGCTAGTAGGTTTTGTTTGGATTTAGTATTCAGTGATTTTTTAGGTTTTGTAGATAGCCCAGTATTTTTTTATTACTGATGCTCGATGAAAAAGAACTAAACACCAATTCTTCCCTATAAGGGGTCATCCTACCGCCCTAGCTTGCGATATATCTCAAGTAATCAGTAATCCCTCAGTACCCCAGCGATACTTGCTTATTTTTCAGTAATTCTCACTAATTCAGTATCCTGCCGGTCTCACTCTATTTTCTCAATGATCTTTTTCAAAGTTTTACCGGTGGCAGGTTCATGTGGGCATGACACCCCTTTCCGACTCATCTTCTCATGCATACGACAGTGATAGTATTGAACTTCACAAGGGAGAGGGTTCCAAGTGAAGAGAAAGATACTTCATGTGTTTTTTGAAGGCTTTTTTATTTTGGAGGCTGCATGAGATAGTTAATCATAACTAATATGTGTACATATGCGTGGTCACCGCCCAACTATATGAATATTCTTGGATTCAGTAATCCAATAATTATGTACATGTACTATTCAGTATTATGTATTTTTTTCCAATATTTTCTCAGGTTTTTGGTGAATTGTTTTTCCAGTAACACACCATGTACATGCTGGAATTCAGTAATAGGGAGATCCAGTTACTCAGTATTTTCTTTTATGTGCATCTAGTATTTTTTTCCTCATATTTTTAGTGACTTGGGACTTCTCACCTATCATTGGATGGATTTAGTAATTCGGAAATCCAGTTATTCAGAACTTTTTTTACATTGGATGGATTCAGGATTCCATGCAGGCCAGTAATTATTGCAAATAGTTCTTGTGTTTGGATTCAGTAACTAAGAGACTCAGTAATAAATATTCAGCAGATGCTTGTATTCGGTAATCTAGTTATTCAGTATTATGTACATGAAGTAATATCTTCCGGATTCACCAACACCTTATTTTCATAAATTATTTTTTGCAATCAACAATGGTGTACCTTCCAGATAATCAGTATTTTTTCAGATCCAGTAATGCTTATAAATATTATTAGGATTACTTGTATTATGCATTTTCTTCCAGTATTTTTTTAGGTTTTTGGTGGTTCATTTCTTTCAGTATCACACCATATACATATGCTTGGATTCAGTGATAGGGAGACCCAATACAACCAGTAATTTAGGAACATGTTATGACCAATGTAACCAGTAATCCAGTAATACAACAGATCATCAGCAATGTGCTTTTTTGTTTCATCAAAAACAACTAGCCATGGTACATCAGTAATTTTAGTATTTCCATGATTTGAGAAATCATCGTGTGCGCTGCAGGGATGAGCTTGTGGCTATGCTGAAGCACAATGCGTGTAAAAAGGGCACGCCTTCCATCCCCGCTGTTCTAGCACGGACCATTGCTTTTTTGCACCCACTATGATTCGATGTCTTTGATGTCTTGTGGTCATCCCCAACCTTCGACTTGTGCTTGCCCCTCGAACGAGCAATCAAATGCACTCAAAGTATGCAGCATCCAATGACTCAAAGTTGACCTCATGAACTACAGAAAAAATAGTAGACTACTGAAATACTGGGCTACTGAAAGACCAAAAAAATGCAGATGATTGAGAGAGCTAATTAACTTAACAATACTGAACTATTTAGAAAATACTGAACTACTGGATCAAACAATAAAATACTAGATTACCGAACTACATGAGATTGAATAGAGCTCAATAACAAAAACTGCTGAAACTGAAAAACTGCCGAGTTCGTGGAATTTTATATTCAGTAACTCAACATAGGCTGAACTATCTAGAGCCGGATACTTTGAACCATGGCAAAGCTTTCAATAATTTTTCGAACCCCAACCTGCTCGCCTCGGTACAGCTCACACGTGCCCGACTCAAGGCACAGTGGCACGCGCCACCGCTGCTCTCCGCACATTAACTGAAATACAAATACTGGAATACCAAACAATAATAGATTGAAAGAACCTGTTAACTGAAAAAATACTGAACTACAGAAACTACTGAACAAATGCATTTTCTGGTGATATGCTGATAACAGGCGAATACATTTCTTCGGTAATTGAATAACTGGACTACCGAGCTACTGCAAAAAAAGAAAAAAAAAACTAATGAACTACTGCCATCACACGACACAATACAAATTACTGGACCACCGAGGTACATGAGATCGAGAGAGCTTAGTAATTGATACTACTAAAACTTCAAAAAACCTACTGAACAAGTACCTTTTGTAGGGATTGCTCGATTACTGGCGAATCAATTTTCTTCACTATTGGATCAAAATACTAGACTACTGAACTACTGGATCAAAAGGATAATACTAGACAACTGAACTACTGTATCAAAAGGATAATACCAGACTATTGAACTACATGAGATTTGAATAAAGCTCTCGACACTACTGAAAATACTAGACTACTGAACATACTGGTATTACTGAACTGCTGGATTAAAAAGCTAAATACTAGACTACTGAACTACAATAGATTGAATAGATCTCCTGATACTACCTGAAAACTACTGAAAATAGAAGAAATACTGAGCTAGTAAAATTTTCATCTTAAGTAACTCAATAAAGATTGAATAGGCCAATTACTGAACCATCTAGCGCCGGATACTGATCTCGATGGCTAACAATAAAACTAGAAATCATGCCATAAATTGCTGAACTCCATCAATCCATCACAGCAAAACACAGGGAGAAAAGTTAGAACAGGACGAGTAATAGCTCAATTACTGAGAGAAGATGTCGAGTGCTTCAGTAATTTCGCGAATTCCCAGTGGAAGGTTCAGTAATTTGAATCCCCAATCTGCTCGCCACGGAGATGTCCCTAACCCACTGTCCTCCACCAGATTGACCAAAATTAGAAAAAAATCAGTGGGGTAGTGAGATTTTGGTGATGAGAGAGCTCAATTACTGAGGTAGGTGTCCATTACCTACCAATCACAGCAAAATCAGAGAGATTAGATGGGATGGGCGACCAGCTGCTGGATTCCTAGCATGCGCGTGCTCTGGCTCTGCTCCACATCCGTGCGCTGTGCGCGTCGCCGCGCCCGTGCACTGCGCGCGCGTCTGTGGCTGCTCCCGCGCAGGCCGCTGCTCCTTGCAGGCCGCGTTGCCGTCTCCCCGCGCAGGCCGCGCCACCACCGCTCCCCGCAAGGCCGAGCCGACGCGATCCCTGTTGGACTTAATCTTTTTGTTATTTGTGTCAAGCTGTGTCCAAGTTTGTGTCATGTGCGTGTGTATCTGTAGGTGCATGTGTACGAGTTAGTTTGATCAGAGAAGACCATGCTGCATGCTAGTGATTGCATGCAGAAAATCTGCAGGTGCTCGTTGGTTGGATATTGTGGCCGAGTCAATTTAGTGTGTTTTTCCATCCATCTAAGTGTTCATAGAGTCCGTGAGTTTGTGGAGAGGCCGATCATCGTGATCAGTGCCAACAATCCCCACGAGGCCGCCCGCCACCGATCCCCACGAGGCCGCGCCGCCGCCGCTCCCCGCGCCGGCCGCCCCGCAGCTCCCCGTGAGCTGTGATTGCTCGCGCTCGCCTCTCGCCGTGCTCCGCGCGGCTCGCGGCTCGTGCTCACATGTTTTTATTTTCGGGGGAATGAGATGGTAGGGGTACTGGGTTGGGCTGGTTAGCTAGTGGGGTTAGTTGGGTGTAGAATATACACCTTAGGTGTAATATAGTGCTACATGTATATATATATATATTTAGAAGTCCCGTTATACTGGTATAGTAGTTTAATTTTAATAGTGGAGCTTGGCTTTCATCGTCGCCCATTGAGTTCAAATTCGTGGTGTTAGGCTTTCATCGCGGGCACTTGCCGGCTCGTAAATAGGTGGTCATAGTAGCCATTGGAACAAGTGGTGGAAGCTACGATCACCTCCAGTTTAAACTACAAACTGGTGGTGAAAATTGAAACAGTTATCCACTACCGGAAAAATGATCTTTGCCGAGTGTCAAATATTTTGCCGAGTGTTTTTTTTCGGGCACTCGGCAAAGAGCTTCTTTGCCGAGTGCCGGTCTTTGCCGAGCGCCTTTTTTAGACACTCGGCAAAGAAGCTCTTTGCCGAGTGCATTTTTGAAGACACTCGGCAAAGAAGCTCTTTGCCGAGTGCCTTGTTTAGACACTCGGCAAAGAAGCTCTTTGCCGAGTGACTTTTTTAGACACTCGGCAAAGATAATTTTCAAATCATATTTTAAAGTAGTAAATTAATTCAAATAAAAATATTTTCAACTACAAAGTTGTATAACTCATCAAGATGCACAATTCTTATTTTAGACATTTCTTCATTTGACAAAATAAATGTATATTTGTTCACAAAACATATATATCTCTCTCGTAGTTTATGAAACTAGAAGAGAGATATACAAGATTTGTGAACAATATTAGAATTATCATGTCAGATGAAGAAATGACAAAACAACCAAAATAAACTTTGTAGATCTTGAGAAGTTATAAGATTTTAGAGTTGGCAACATTTTAATTTGAAGTCATCTTGTCTGAATATAGAAAATTTAAAATTCGAATTTTGTAAATGACCTCGAATGGAAAAACCATCAAAATTAAAGTTGTGGATCTCAAAAAGTTATAAAAGTTTGTAGTTGATAACTTTTTGATTTGAAATCATTGTGTCATATTAAAATACGTTTGAAGTTTTCAAATTTGAAATTCAAATTTTGTAAACGATCTCGGATGAAGAAACTACCAAAATAAAAGTTGTAGATCTCGAAAAGTTATACCACTTTGTAGTTCACAACTTTTTCATTTGAATTTATTTACTATCTCAAACAAATAATTTACACTCGGTTAATTATAATATGTGGAGAATAAAAACGTAATGTTGACACATGTGGTCCAGTGGTGCAGTGGTAGAGGGAGTTGTTTGTGTGCAGGAGGTCGTGAGTTCGAAATCTATCTTCGGCAAATTATGAAAAATTGCTGAAAAAAATGTGCAACCTATTAGATGGGTGACTAGTTGGATGTGCATGCCTCCCCCAATAAATTCATTTTTTTCTGTTTCATTTTTTGGATTTTTTTCGATTTATATTTTGCCGAGTGCTTCTATTTGCCGAGTATTTTTTGGCACTCGGCAAAGTCTTTGCCGAATGCCCGACAAAAGGCACTCGGCAAAGACGTCTTTGCCGACGAAATCGCTGCCGAATGCCCTTTGCCGAGTGTTACATGCGGCAAAGCCTTTGCCGAGTGTAATCGGGGCTTTGCCGAGTGTCTGGGACACTCGGCAAAGCCCCTGATTCCGGTAGTGATTACTGGCGGTTTTGAAACTGACCCGGTGCCAATGATCTTGGTCATCACTGTCGGTTCAGATCACAAACCTATTAGATGGGTGACTAGTTGGATGTGCATGCCTCCCCCAATAAATTCGTTTTTTTCTGTTTCATTTTTTGGATTTTTTTCGATTTATATTTTGCCGAGTGCTTCTATTTGCCGAGTATTTTTTGGCACTCGGCAAAGTCTTTGCCGAATGCCCGACAAAAGGCACTCGGCAAAGACGTCTTTGCCGACGAAATCGCTGCCGAATGCCCTTTGCCGAGTGTTACATGCGGCAAAGCCTTTGCCGAGTGTAATCGGGGCTTTGCCGAGTGTCCCAAACACTCGGCAAAGCCCCTGATTCCGGTAGTGATCACTGGCGGTTTTGAAACTGACCCGGTGCCAATGATCTTGGTCATCACTGTCGGTTCAGATCACAAACCTATTAGATGGGTGACTAGTTGGATGTGCATGCCTCCCCCAATAAATTCGTTTTTTTCTGTTTCATTTTTTGAATTTTTTTCGATTTATATTTTGCTGAGTGCTTCTCTTTGCCGAGTATTTTTTGGCACTCGGCAAAGTCTTTGCCGAGTGCCCGACAAAAGGCACTCGGTAAAGACGTCTTTGCCGACGAAATCGCTGCCGAGTGCCCTTTGCCGAGTGTTACATGCGGCAAAGCCTTTGCCGAGTGTAATCGGGGACACTCGGCAAAGCCCCTGATTCCGGTAGTGATCACTGGTGGTTTTGAAACTGACCCGGTGCCAATGATCTTGGTCATCACTGTCGGTTCAGATCACAAACCTACGGTGATAATTAGAGTTTCACCGCTGGTTCATAAACTGGCAGTGATGACCTACCCATCACTGTCGATCCTAATCCAACACTCTTCGGAACCGGCGTTGAAGGGCTTTTAGAACCCGCGGTGATAGGGTTGCTGCAGTAGCGCCATACTCTCTAGGCTGATGTTGTCTCCTCTTCTTGGGATCATGTTCTTCATATTTGAGATCTCCACACCCTTTCTCGTCTCGTAGCACTTGGGAACTAACATATCTGTTCTGGAGTCCTAATCTTGCTCTCAAAGTTGAAGCAATCAGAGAGATTCTATCTCCACTTTCCTTATATATAATCATATATTGAATATTGGATATACCCTGACATATTTACTAGTAATCTTCGCATAATATCTTCAAATACCATATCCCACATATATTTGGACCCTTTCTCTATATACCCTATATTCCTATATTAACTTGTTACTTGTTTATGCTGGAATTTTAGTGGGCTTGACCAATTAACAAATTCAGAAATTTTAATAAATCTCAAAGTCCCATGTGCGCAAGAGGAAGTGGTACAAATTTAATCCCACCTTACTAGTGGAGGAGTGGGATGACCAATATAAATATAGAGGTTGTCTTCACTCCTCCAAACTATGTGATGGAGGAGGGAAATAAAACACCACATGCGCGCACGCCACGCCTCGTCGGGCTGGGCGAAGCGCGCGGGCGTGCGGCACCTGCGTGAATGGGCCGTCGCACGGCTTCCTTTTGCAATTTTAATTTTTGGTAACTTGGTCCCTAAGTCTGCGAGATATGGAAGTCTAAACCCTAAACCTAATCGGTTTAGATCCCGATCACAATGCGAGGTTGGTTTGACTTCCATATATATATATATATGACTCATCGGCCTCCACCAAACACACACCAAAACCTAGTGTTTTTGCCTCTTCTCATTGCTGCGCCGACACCATAGTCTTCTCCATCCCGAGCGCCGGCGTGCACCGGCGAACGGGAGAGCAGGTCTCCGGAACTCTTCGCCTTTGGGATTCTGCACCGGGAGAGGGCAAATAAGATTTTTGGGAAGCGCTTTTGCCCGACTGCTCAAGATCTTCACCACGGCGCGTCTTCCACGCAACTCCGTCACCTCACAGGCTAACCGCCTTCGTCGTCTCCAGCAGCGGCAGTTCGTCGTTGTCAATCCTCCAGCCAAGGCTCAGTACATGTTCTGTGATCTAATCTGTTCCTTAAGCATGTATCCTGAGTTCCTGGTTATACTGTTTATGCTGACTAGTATGTTAGACTTATGTATGTTAGTTCCTATGTTCATCTTTATTTATTTCATATGAAATTTAATATTGCATCTGCCTATATTCTCAACAGTTTAGACTCAAGTGTCCATGCTGTCAGCCCATTATATGTGCCGATATTATAAATAAAAATGAAAACAAAAAAGCAGCTACTAGCTAGTCGGACTGGTTGATGAATTAGTTTAGCATTCGCCCTAATCGTGAGGGATATATTTATGCCGCGTCCAGATTTTGACAGGTGACTCAAGGTCTTGACCAAAGGCTTGATGACAACGGTCAATTGTTCCCTCCCTGCTCCGCTGGTCCAAAAACGGCTGGTTCACGGCCCCATTCTACGCCACACATTCTGCAGCTAGCCATCTTGTTGAGCGTATATCCAACTATTACTAATTACTAAGTCGCATGTTCCATGTCGTTATCAAGTCGTCATCTTGGGCCCTCAGTCTTTGTCCAGTCTTCACACGCCGTCAAAGTCGCCCTTCAGTTAGTTAGGTTTCTATAATCCTGTCTACTCGTTTTGTGTCTTACACTCAGCATTGGTTTGTGTCTTTCGGCTCTAGGTTTTTTTAACTGAGAGAAGCCTAGGGACATAAGACAATAGTACGGTCAATAGGGCAATATATATGTCACCATACTCTAATGTTGGTCATAGTCTTACAGTAGTCCTCGACGGCGTCACGCTATACAACCCTCTGCAAGGTTACCCCCACCATTACGCGCGTGTGTTTAGCCAGATCCGGACAACAACATCATAAAGGAAGAGAGCACGCTGCTGAGTGGCAGTAGTGTTTATCCATGCACATTGTTATGGAGAGCTCCTCGATCTACATCAGTCTCCGAGCCACGGGATCCGGTTATTGGATGGTGCCACCATGGAGTACGTGCTTACTAGGGAGAGGACAGCAGGTTGCAACATGAGGGTCGAACAGGGATTTGGCTGATGCTATGTGAGGAGGAGACCGCAATTGTTACCCTTGGGAGCGAGGAGATAGTGGTGACCATTCTATTTGGAGCCATGGTCATCGTAATTTTTATAATTTAGCCATTTTTTGAAAAAAGTTACATTTGGACCCGAGAGAAAAGATTCGGCGTCAAAGGTCATGACACTATGGGTACACAGCACTGCACCGTGAGCTTTGGCGCCATGCTATTCCATGTGGACGCCAGCGTGGTAGGTGCCTGAGGCACGGCACCCAAAGATCACGGCGCCGTGCTGTTAACGCATGGTGCCAGGTGCTGCGGCGCCGTACCGTTGATGCACGATGCTAAGGGGCGTGGTGCCGACCGTTGATGCACGATGTTAAGGGCGTGGTGCCGTTCCTAGGGATATAACCCCGCGCCCGCCCCTCCCCTCCCACCTCTTCTCATCTATTCGACCGAACAGAGGAGGAGGCGCCCTCCTCTTCTCTCCCTCTCACCGCTCCCCTCTCAGATTCGCCCATTTGGGGGCAAATCCGGGGCAAGCTTCGGATCCTGGACAAGCAAGGTGAGAGGCTCTCCCTCCCTTGATTTTATCCTTTAGAATGCTCTATTTTAGCTATATTTTGAAGGAACCCAAGAAGGAAGAATGGAGGTGTGGATATGCATTATGTTTAATTTTAGTTGTATTTGTAGATGTATTTTCTTCAGTTTAAGTTTGATTAGCGGGTGTAGATGTGTTTCCATCTTGGATTATTTGAATTTTAGGTAGATATGTATATCATGCATATGATGTGGAGTAGTTAATGTTGAATTTTGTGGTGGCTAAGATTTGATTAGCCAAAATAGAGATGTAGTGAAGCTGTGGTGATGACATGTGGTAGAGATATGTGTATCATTTTATTTTAGATTGAATTGCAGTTGAAATTCGCTCATTTTGGCTCATTAGGTTATGTCAATGTTCTTTTTTCTTTGAGTAAGTTCGGCGGCCGAAATTCAGATGATGTACTAATGATGCACTAGTGATGCAGATGTGTAGTCATTCATAAATATTTGTAGATAAGTGGAGCTTTGCATAGTTGCATATTGTTTCTAAATGTTGTTAGTTGGTTTTATTTTTGTTTCTAAATGTTTAAGGAGGAATGCACACATTCATTTGTAGGTGTGTATTTGGGGAGTAAAATCGGTATGCTTTACAGTGTATGCTGGGTTAGTGGTGCTTACAAATTTTTATGATTTAGCTTGGCCGAATTGGTGTGTAGGTCTTATACATTGGTATGTCTTTTTTTGGTCGGTATATTTCTTGTATTATTGTGCAATGATGTGTGTTGTTTTCTTTGATAGATGGAAAAACTTGTTATGTTATATCATGGTGGTGAAGTGAGGAGGAATGATATCGGTGGTGTCGATCTTGAGAACATGCATGAATTGTCGGTTCTTTTCAGTTGTAGATCAACATTCAACAGTATTTTGGACAAAGTGAATGAGAAATTGAGATGGACGGGGGGTGGTGTGGATAACATAGTACAAGGGGTCATTGATGTTGGGTCCAAGGGTCCGCAATAAGAGGCTGATCTCAATTAGTGGGCAAGATGAGTGGAAGAATTACATGTCAATTGTCATGGACAGCCAGGTTAGAGCTCTGGACCTATTTGTGCGCCAGGTACCAAGAGAGGCTTCACCCAATGGTTGGCCTATGGATCTGAACAACTTACCGGTACTTGGGTCACCTGTGGTCGATGATGCAGATGATGAAGTTGGGCCTGTGCAAGTTGTTCCTTCAGAGGTTATATTGACCTAGGTTGATGGAGGTGTTGATTTGGATGAGGGCAGGTATGCCCTGGCAATGAGGATCCTGGACACAACGAGGTGAATGAGTCATTTCCACCTATTGTTCCGCCTATACATATTCCGGAGCCTCCTATAGATTAACGGGCGATGAACCGTGTGGATGTTGAAGTCAGTGGTGATGAGGAGACGTGTGAGGCCGCGAGGGCTGCTAATTCAGATGACGAGCGGCCGGCTCCTCCATTGTCATCGAGTTCCATAGATATTATTTGGAGGTTGTTTCCTGGTCGTGACCCGCTTGTGTCAGATTTTTGTGACCTTAGTCAGTCACATAGAGCAGTTGCCAATGGGGGTGTGATTGAGCCCGTCATTCCTCTCCCAGGATCTAGCAGCAGCATTCAGAAGGGGCATGTGTTTTAGGACATGTCGGCATTGAAATTGTGGTTGCAAGAGTATATTGTGGTGCACAATCGTCCGTACTGGGTTAAGAACTCTTACGCCAACAAAGGCGTTACACCATCAAATCCAAGGGAGCCGGTTGTGCATGGAAGGTTTGTGCTCGCAAGTTGAAGGGTTCAGACAGGTTTAGGATTACTCTGTTTGCGGGCCACACACATGTGGGTCTTCTGAGCCTAATCAGAAGCATCGGCAGTTGACATAGAAGTTCATCACTATGAGATTGTACCCAATGATCAAGCAGATGCCGACGATGCATGTGGGTGCTATCATACAGGCTATCAGATTGAAATGGAATTACACGGTCAAGTATGGGAAAACTTGGAGAGCCTAGCAGTGGGCGTTGAAGTTGGTCTATGGAGATTGGGAGGAGGCGTATGAGTGTTTGCCAGTTATGCTGGATGCAAGCAAAGCAGTGAATCTTGGAATGCATTACGAGTACATCCTGAAGTCAGACGAAGAGGTAAATGGCCGGCAGATGTTCTTTCGGGCTTTCTGGTGCTTTGGTTAGTGTGTTGAGGCATTTAGACATTGCAGACCCGTGTTTTCTATAGATGGCACATTTCTTACCGGCAAGTATGAGGGGACATTACTGATTGCTATTGGGATTGATGCAGACGATCATCTTCTTCCGAAGGCTTTTGCATTGGTTAAGAAGGAGAATAGGGCCAGCTGGTCGTGGTTCCTAAGGCTCCTTCGGGTTCATGTTGTCGGTCCTGGTAGGCCTATTTGTGTGTTATCCGATCGGCATGCTGGCATTTTGGGTGCTATTAGGGAGAATATTCCAGGGCATGGTCCCGTTCACCATCAGTGGTGCACTCACCATCTTGCCGATAATTTGATGAGGAAAGGCACCAATAAGGATAACTTCGAACTCTTTGAGGAGGTGTGTCGTCAACTAGAGGTGCAAAAGTTTGAGGAGAAGCTTGAAGACTTGAAATCGAAGAAAACTGCTGAGGGCCGTGCATGGATTTCAAGGCTGATGCCTGAGCTGGAGAAATGGTCTAGGCTCATGATATAGGTGGCTGCTGGTACTCATTTTAGACTAGCAACATGGCTGAGTGTCAATGCTTTGTTGAAAGGCGTTCATGGTTTGTCCGTTACTGCCATTGCTGCATACACGATCTACAAGTCTGTGGAATGGTTCGTGTGACGGCATGGTGATGCCACAAGGTTGATGAGGCAAGGGCAACGTTCGGCACCAACTCAGTCTGATTTTCTTACTCAAGCCAAACTAAAGGCTACTGAGCAGGAGTATCGGTGTTTTGACCACGAAACTGGCACTTATGAGGTTGTTGAGCCTGGGGGTACAAATGATGCTGGAGAGCTAACAGAGGGCCTCAAGCACAAGGTGGTCATCACACAGTTTACATGCACTTGCATGAGACCGCAGCGGTTTCATTTCCCTTGCTCGCACATGGTCACAGCTTGTTGAGCGAGGCGTTTTGGTGTCGAATCTAAAATCACAACAGATTTTAGTGTGGCCACGTTATTGAGCACTTGGTCTCCCAGATTCGAGCCATTCAGAGATGAGAAGGAGTGGGCAGCATATGATGGTCCCAAGTATGTGGTAAACCCGAGCACAAAGTGGCAGAAGAGGGGTAGTCATAAGAGGTCAAAGTACAAAATGCAAATGGATCGGATTCCTGGCGCGAATAGAAGAAGAAAAGCCAATCCTTTTCTAGCAGATCCCGAGCCTACCCAATGCGGCACTTGCCACCAATTTGGGCACAACTCGCGACGGTGCGGGCGTCATCATCAGGTTTGGTATTGTGTGCGTTACATTTAGCTACATGTGTGCTATGTGCATCCTGTACTTGCCTTGTTTCTGTTTTTTGTGTCATGCGTAGTTTACTTTTCCATTTTCATATACTAACCACTTTGTCTCATTTCTAATGCAGGATGGTGGTGTACCAGTTGCTGGATCAGTTTTACGAGAAGGACCACAGGGCCAGGATATCGAGGATGAGCAGGTATGTTTTTAACAACTACTACATGGAGAAGCCATGCTACTAACTTGTGTCATTTTTCACCCTATTTTCATTTTTCTTCGAGTCAACACTATTGTTTTGCGTATGTTTTGCAGGTGGTTCTTCCTATACTTCGGCCCTGGATGCATGATGGTTCGTAGGTCATGGTGTACGACGAGCGGTACACCCCACTCCTTCGGCATGCCGGCCTCCACGTCGTCGCCAACCTTCTACGTTGTGGGTTGCCTTCTTTCAACCCCGCCGCACTGACTGCTCTCGTCAATAGGTCAGTCACAAACAACAGTCTACTTTACCATCGACTTCAGATTAATATCTTTTTTGCAAATGACTAACATTTTTTCTTAGCTTTTCATGTGGAGGCCGGAGATGCATAGTTTCCACCTACCTTGCGGGGAGATGACGATCACCTTGCAGGATGCCGCCATGCTACTGGGGTTGCCAATACATGGCAATCTAGTCGTTGGCCTAGCTGTTCCTGACGGGTGGCGCGCCCGTGTGGAGCAGTTTCTGGGGACTGCACTTCCAGAAGACAAGCCGAGCAGGAGCCGCTGCATCTCAGGAGTGCATTTGTTGTGGTTGCGATCCGCCTTTGCTGTCTATCCAGGCGAGGTGGATGAAGCGACGGTCACGTTCCATTGCAGAGCATGGGAGCTACACATGTTCGGATCAGTTCTCTTCCCCGACGCCACCGGTGACTGCGCTTTGTGGATGTACATACACTGCCTTCAAGACTGGGACGAGGCCAGGGGTTACAGTTGGGGATCGACAGTCCTTGGGTTCCTGTACGGGCAGCTATGTGAGAGCTGCAGACGCCGCGCTCAGAGCTCAAGTCTGTAGGGGTGCACCTTACTGCTTCAGTTGTGGATGTGGAGCCAACTTCCGTAGGTAGACCCAGGGTCTTTCAGGTGCGTTAGTGGTGGCCTGTTGGTGTGCCCGACTTAGCTTCGACGGTTGCGTATCTGTGGGACACCATCAGCCCTCCTTACGCCACAACCAAGCGCGCCTACATGGACTACAGCAACGAGCTCGACATCTTGAGCCCCTCCTCTGTGAGTTTGGATTCGTCGTGTATCACATTTGCTTACATTTCCATTTGTTTACAGGTCATGTTGGAGCCGTACTTGGACGAGCAGGTACTTGTGATGCCTCTGAACCCAATGTGCAAGCGAGATATGAGTACATGTGGACTGTTAAGTGCCCTCTGATATGCTTCTACGCCGTCGAGATTCATCTGCCTCATAGGGTGGCCTGTCAGTTCGGGTTGGAGCAGAGTTGGCCGGCCGAGGAGGTCTCGACCAACATTGAGTTGCACAAGTATGTGTATACCCATGAATCGTGTCCTTCATTGCATATCCTTCATGATGCTTACAATCGCAAATCGTGTCCTTCCCTACAGGTTCAATCGGGTCAAGCAAAGGAAGGTGACGAACTTTGCTCACCATCATCACAACATGGTGGACTGGTGGCGGCGCCTCGATGACAGTCCTAGACTTGGTGGGGCCCCCAGTAGAGCTGCCTTCCGGCAGCGCTTGGTTGGTACCACAGTGCCACACGGAACAAGTTGCGACATAAGTGGACCGCAAATGATTACGCGGACATCGCTTCTTCGGATGATGAGGACACCGCCTACGAAACCCGTGCTAGAGAGGGCACCGTAGTAGAGATCGCACCCATCCTAGACAGAGTGGTAAGTGTCATCATGAAATGAACTTACTTTCATCGTTTTGGTTCGTAACAACATGGATGCTAACAACTAATTCAATGTCTCCTGAGTTGCAGGGTACATCTGTCATGCAGACTATCCATGACATGGATAACATGCTATGCTACCCGGTCGGCAGCCCGGGGAATGAGGGACATATAAGGGAGGTGTTGGAGGTACTACATTGCAACTTTCAAAGTTCTTTCCGTTTGTTATGGTGTCCCTGACCAAGAACCTTGTCTTTGGTGTAGAAGCTGCAGAGGTGCCTTCGTAGGACTGCTGCTCGCTGTGGTAGTCCATGTTATGTTTGTGTTGTGCTGTGGTCTGTGCTGTGCGTTGTGTTGTGCAGGAAAATAGGCACGGCGCCAAAGGACATGGTGCTATGCTTACATAGCATGGCGCCAAAGGATGTGGCACCATGCTATGTGGCCATGGCGCCTTGTCCTTTGGGGCCGTGCAGTTAAAATACGGCGCGACATCCTTTGGCGCCCTTCTGTGTGAGCACGGCGCCATAGCCTTTGGCGCTATGATTGTTTTCCTTGGCTTTCGTAAATATAAAAATGTGTTAACTTTTTAAGTTGTATCCGAGGTGCAACTGTTTTAAAAAATATAGATTTGCATACGGATGTGACTTGACAAAGGTAGGTGCTCTACCCTTGGCAGAGCTTTGCAGGGCTTGTACAGGTATAGCCTTTGCAGAGGTGTAGCTTTTGCAAAGGTCTAGCCTTTTCAGACGGATGCAATCTGCCCATGACCTACCGCAGAGCTTTGCAGGGGCCCACATGCACATTTCCTCCTGCATGAACTATGTCTATACACCATCTGAAATGGTCTATAAGTAAGGCCAGCCAACTTTGCACCCCCGATGACAACACACCGTAGATCCACCACCCCTCAACACCATGTCGTCCTCAGGATCACCTTACATTCCATGGAGTAAGGTGAGAGAAAGCGTGCCTCAAGGAATCCAGGTGCCTATGTGCTTCTGTGGTTCCTTGTGCAAGCTCATGGAGTCCAAGGTGTTGGGCGACGACTTCGACATGAGGTTTTTCATGTGCAAGAACTACAAGTATGATCCGCCCAAGAGATACAGCAAGGACAGACCTAAGGTACTACATCACACGCCGAGATGCCATTGATGTATTTCATACTAACATCAGGTGGACACAAACTCCACCGCCTGTATTTGATTTCGTCCAGTGGTTGGACACCAAGCAGTCGCAGCAAGCTAAGGACCATGTTGAACGTGAAGCAAGGTCGGCCAGGGAAAGGTGGCAGCGAATGTTGCACCACGAACGGATGCAGGAGAAGCGCAAGAAAGATCAAGAAGATATCCGAAAGAGGATGGAGGAGGTGGATCGTCAGGAGGTGGAGGAGCATGTAGCTGATAGGGAGATGAAGTGAGAGAGGGCATGCCGAGCGAAGGAAGCAGAGCCCTATGCTATTAGGAAGGAGAAATATCCCCGGTGCACTCAGTAAAGCACTGCCATGTAATCCCTGCATTTTACATTCCCTAAGGCATGTTAGGTGTAGTCCAACACTAGGTTAGCGTGTTGCACATGCCGCTGCAGTTCATTGTTCAAGTTTACCATTTAGATCAAAGGCTCTTAGTGTCATGTACCGTAGTAGTAGAGACGCAATGAGCCTTTGATAGCTTATCGTTACGTAACTAGCATTAGTAATGCAAAGCCGGGATTTGTTTATCAGCATTATGCATCAAATCGAGTGGGCACCATTCATTTACCATGTCAGTACTCACTGTCCAAAACTGGGTTGAGCATTCAAGAGCAAACGTCAGAGATCCTATACAACAGTGTATCAGAAATCATAGACTTTTCAAAATATTGACATGTCACAATACCCCTCGAAAACACTTTTCAGAGTATAGGCTTTTCAGTGGATAGCCATTTCAGAGTATAGACTTTTCAGTGGATATCTGTTTCATAGTATAGGCTTTTCAAAGGATTGCCTTTTCAGAGTATAGGCTTTTCAGAGTATAGCCTTTTCAGAGTATAGGCTTTTCAGAGGGTAGCCTCTAGCCTTTGCAGTGCGATTCGAAATAGGCTTTTCAGTGGATAGCTTGTAGCCTTTTTAGTGTGTTTAGAAATAGGCTTTTCAGTATCCTTCAAAATAGACTTTTCAATGATAGATCTATAGGCTTTACAGGCGTATTTACTCCTCCCACACACCGGTTAGTAATCCTGGCTCCACTTATATATACGCATTGCTGGATGCATTTCAAAGAACTTCAAAACAAGAGACACGGGAGTAAAAATGTGGGGAGGGTCGTTTAGTGGGAAGGGTTTCGGCACTGGGAGAGAAAATGGGGGAAGGAAGGGACCTCCCATTGTCTGGGAGGGGTCTTTTGGTCTTGATTCCTATTTGGAAGCAGTGTATGAGTTTCCAGTTTAGAGCAAGAATGTTTTCACCAACGAGAACCCTCTCAAAGGATACGATAACCGCAAAGAAGCATGGCCTAAATGCATGCATGGTGAGGACTGCTTAGTCCATGTGCAACAACGGGACGGATGGAGGTCGTCGTTTCTTCAAATGGCCGTGAGCATGGGTAGCCATTACTACTATTCGTTTCTTATATATGTTTCTCTTATTTTCTACAACTTACATGAGATATTTGTTACAGTCTTCCGATGCTCCAGAAAACTGCAAGTTTGTTTGGTGAGTCGATCCTTCTCCACTTGATCCGGATCAGGAGTACATCGAGTACCTGCAGAATCGTATCTTCGAGCTAGAAAGGGAAGTGAGCAGCGGTGACAGGAACGAGGAGGAGGATGACAATAGTAATGGTGCCAGTTTATAGGAGACGCCGTGCACTGATCCATATTGCAACTGCCCTTGTCACAAGAACAAGGGGCCTCCACAGCCACCGCCACCGCCACCGCCACCTGCAATGGAAGGATACTACGAAGAAGGGGCAACACAATTTGCTATGTGGGGACAGTACTAGGAGTGACCTATCTTATTACTATGCTACATCCATATGTTTGTTGTTTCTTTTATTTACCTAATACAGGACCTCTTTACCCTTGTTTGCTACAGGTCCTCACATGTCACTTCTTTTGTTGCGCGTGTTCATTTATGTACTGAACTGGTTTGTTACTCTTTAATTTCATTTGTTATGCGTATTTATGTACTGTACTCCATGTCCTCCTCCTGGATCTCATTGTTGTTCCACTGCTCAAAAAACACATATCGGGAGAGGGGTCTGCAAAACATTCAATTATTACAAACCAAATCCTACAAATGTAGTACAAAGTTGTAATTTGCAATGGAATCAATTTAGGAATAACTAAACAATGTCGTGCACATATTTGGAATTCCTAAAGTTAGGAGCAAATGATGTTTCTCTTCAAGACTTAGAATTTTTCCAAGTCTAGGTTGTGCAATGACAAGTGCCTCATTTTGTACGTATAAAAAAGTTTATGTACAATGTTTGGATAAAAATAAAAACCACAAAATAGAGGGTGTTAGATCAAAACAAAACCACTAAATAAAGGGTGTTGCTGAGGACCCAATCACGGCACCATGATCTTTGGCATCGTGGTGTTAATACACGGCGCCATGATCTGTGGCGCCGTGTTATTTAACATACGGCGCCGTGATATTTGGCACTCTGCCTCGGGCACCTGCCACGCTGGCGTCCACATGGAATAGCACAGCGCCAAAGCTCACGGCGCCATGCTATGTACCCATGGAGCCATGACCTTTGGCGTCGTTCCTAGGGTCCAAATCTGGGAATCTTTCTGTCGGAGATCCAAATGTAAAAATAATTTCACAAAAGGGCTAAATTGCAAATATTACGGCCATGGTCAGCTCACTCATCACACTGGGCTCGGATCCACCAGAGCCTCCCACCACAAGAGGTCTTGTTTGGATAAACTTATCCCTTTAATAATATAGACTAGTATGGGTAATAAACTAATTTTCCTAGTCCCTTCTAATACTACAAACTAGCAAGGTGCCCCGCACAAATAGCACGGGTAGCTAGCATCTTTTATTCTAAAATTAATTTTTTTATTTCACAATAATTTCTTACATTTTTAACATAAATACAATTTTTAAATTTTTGAGCGACAATGTATACTTTTGAGTTTTTGTTATGGTAGCTGATAAATTATCCTTAGCCTTTTAAAATAAAATTAAGGTGAATGCCTATCATAGATAATAATCAAAATTTATTTTTGAATTTGAATTGAAACCATTATGAGAATTGGATGCATCCTCTTTAGTGCTCATTGTATGCAAATATCTCATTTTCTTTTCTTTGTTCTCTGATTTCCAATTGCTACATCTCCATACCATTTCTACCTTTGTCTCACAGCTAATGCACCTTTAAATTTTGCACCAAGAATCATGCACCAATATTAACAAATTAATTGTTGTGCTCGACCCCCCCCCCCCACCCCCTCTCTTGTAGCCACTTCACTATGAATTACCTCCCAAGTACTCCAACTCTACCAAACTTTTTGGAGATGGAGACTTTCCCTGGTACATTTTATTGGATTTGGAAAATCATACAGCTAAAAGAGTTCTTCAGTGCAGCTACTCCACCATAGAGTTTTGTTTAGTGAAGTTGAAAGTATGAAGTGGATTGGTTCCAAACACGCCATGTTCTCCTGTGCCCTCTCTTCTGGCTCCGCTGCCCCTAGGAATTTTGCCCACTATGCTGCAATCATTGAGCATGTGCGTCCTCCTCTCTCTTTGAACATGACATGTATCTTGCTATGGACGGGCATGCATGCTAAATACTGATTTGAATTGATTATTTAGATCACATCGCAAATACACCATGACTACACTATCATTCTTCTCTCCTAAATTTTTTTTGGCCCTTAGCCAAACGGGCATCCACCAATAACAATGCTTATTAACGGCGAGATATCACCACCTCGGTGCTTTATGATCATCGCTAGTGGTGATTGCCATGCCTCGGCGGCAATAGTGATGCTAGAATGTGTTAGGGTGATTCTTGACCTCCCGAGTAAGTTAGCATCACGTCTCGATTTCGAAATGACTGCACAATAGAGCTTGTCCTTCTCGTGCCCTCATTCCCTTACATTCATTATCATTGCACTCACCAAGTTAAGCACTCTCTAATCACTTTCTAGATCTCTTAGCCCTTGTCGCTTTCCTCTTCTATCTTTTGACCGTGGAGGTCTTCTCCAAATGTTGCTGTATTCCAACTGCACTTCTTCACGGCCAATACACTGCTTTTCTCCATGGCCATCAACCTCTTACAGTTTGCTAGATTGGAATCATATCACAGCTCTACCATAGCCAAACCATAATGTTGTTTTTCTCTTCTTCTTTTTTCTGATCCGAGTTGTTCTCCAGCCCATATGTTCTTGTTAAGTTGTGCCTCTATATGGCAGTCGCAATATTTTTTCTCCCTTGGTCACTCTCAAAATTGTGCTTTGCCTTAACTTGCAGCTTGCTCTCTTATGCCAATCAATCAACTGTTTCCACTCTAAATAGTGTAGGTGGAAAGCTCGCTTGGTAGATCATCGACTTGCTTTGTTGCGCAAATAATTCATGTTGTGTACGACTTGCACCAGCCATGGCTAGATTATATGATCTAACGGAAGAATCTATGGCGACCACCTCCTCCCCAACTATCGGTCTTGGCTTTGTATCTTTGCTTGCAATCCGGGTGGTATTATTGAAGCCTACCAAGGTAATAGCAGGTAGTAAGGATAAAAAAAAATAATGGCTGATTATATCTAAGCCTATCTCTCCTCAAGATACAAAGTAGTCTGGTTAGAAAATAATATTTATACAATTGCAGGCTTCTTATCTCCTCATCAACGTGAAATAATATTTACATAATTGCTAGTCTCTTGCCTGTTGTTGTATTGGATATGGACTTGTTCTTTGAATTTTGAAATTTTGAATTTGTATATATTTATTAATCGTACTTTTATTTTTGCATGGACTCTTTTAGATTACTGTTATGCTCTAGCAAAATATAAAATTTTATTATATTATACTCTTTTATTACTTTTCTTTTTGACTCGCCAAATATATGTGAACAAATATAAAATTTTACCATGTGTGTCAGATACGTGTAAATGCATGGACTTGTATGGGACATGGACTCATATCTTCCAATCACAAAATCAATTGTTATTTTTCTTATTTTTTTAAATTTATATATTTCTTGGTCGTATTTTTATTAAAATTATATATTTATTGGTCATATTCGATATGGACTCTTTGTATTAGTCTAGACCGTTAGATCATAAAATCCGATGGTGTATATTGTTCCTTTTTCTAATTAATGTGGTATTTCTTAGGTCCTCTAGACGAACATGATGGCTTTTTTTAACACTGGTATACAAATGTATACACATATTTTTATTTGACTTGCTTTATTTTTTAATTACCTAATCCAATTTGCGAGCCTTTCAAGAATTGACACTCATATCACAATGATATGGGGTCAAACTAAGTCATTGACATGTCGGTCAGAGTGTCAAATCTTGAAAAGCTCACGAATTGGATTTTAATTTTTGAAATTTCAAAAGAACATAGCTTACACATAGGCACACTCACCCAAATTTGTTATTTTCCCGTATGGGCAGCTACTCCATAGATCTTTTTTTTATTATTACATTTCTCTAAAACATCGAGAACAATCATTTTGCCTATATACTATTCAAAACATGTTTCAATGGCTGTAGAAAAAATATTAACGCCATAGTAATATTTTTACTATTATTTTTGTAGAAATATTGATTATTTCTTATTGTTGGATGACACATGCTTATAAGTTTTAGAACTTAACATTCCTTATTGTGCATCCACTGCACGCGGTCTCTTTCTTTTTTTCTTTTCTCTTATGCTTTTTGACTTGCCTAACATATATATGAGTTATATGGAATCAACATGTGCGTTATATAAGTGTAGATGCATGGACTTATATGAGACACAGGCTCACATCCCTCTTTCCAATCATGAAATTATTTAATAAAATTTATAATTTATATATATTTATTAGTCCTATTTGATATGAACTTTTTTGGTTACTCTAGGCCGTTAGATTTTCATAAAATCCTACGGCGTATATTCTTCTCTTTTTTGGATTAACGTGGTAATTTCTAGACCCTATTGGTGAATATGGTGGCTTCTTTTAAAATTATTGTATTAAAATAATAGATATGAATTAGATATGTGATTAGGAAGAGGCCGGAAATAATTCTATTTTCCAAAAAAAAATGTGATTAGGAAGTATTCAAACAAAGTTCGAGATAGCGTGGCATTGGGTGCAATGGCAGCTGAACGAGGGAAAGTGGGGTAGCGAGTGAGATGGTTTGACGCTGGAAGGAGATCTAGAGAGAGGACAGTGGTGGAGAAGGTGGGTATTAAGGTGGGAAAAGGACTGATTGAAATTTGTTGATGAAATACTGATGGTAGGACCCTTGGTAGCATTGGACAGTCAACAATGTGGTACCGCTGGACAGCTGAAGAATTGACCTCTAATGCTATCTCCATTCAAGGTAGATGTGACATGTATGCACGGCTGGACCATTGCAGTTAGCTGCTTCTCTATCTCCCACGACTCTACCATCCTTTTTCTTCTTTCATTCGCTTCCTTTATTCTGCTTTTCCCTTCCTGTTCCCTCACTCTCTTAGCATCGTTGTCTTCATTACCTACCTGGCTATTGTTGTGCTGTCTGGTGTTATTGTCGATTCGAGCAATGGTGACGAGCTGTGGACAAATTTCCTCCCCTGTGCTTGTGCTCCTCGCCTTTTTGTTCCTGCATGGAGCTCTGTCGCGGGCAGCTGATGACACCATCGCCAAGGGCCAGCCGCTGTACGGTGGCCAGAGTCTGGTGTCCAAGCGTGGCAAGTTCGAGCTCGGCTTTTTCCAGCCAGGTGTGTCCACCTAGTACCGTCTTTGTTTCCTGCACATTTTGATGACTTTCTTCTTTTTAAGGTTCCCTTTTGTCTGAAAATCTGTTCGATTTGAAGTTGAGAAATCTGAAATCATGCATTCTGTCAGCATGCGAATGGGCTCTCCCAAGTTTATTTGCTATTCAAATCTGCAAAAGGGATCTATGAAGTGAGCAAATGTGATGCACATGAACAGTAGATAAAAACACCTAAGAACAGTTTTTTGTGAATTGCCAATTGTGGATGAGTGTTTTTAATCCTTTAGGGTACGTTCGGTTTGAAGGGAATTGAAGGTGGTTAGAAGGGAATGAATCCTCAACAAATCAAAATCCTCCTCAATACCCCTCCAGGCCGCAATCCTCCCGGTGAAGGGATTAACGGAAGAAGCTCTTGACGAAACAAATTCCAAAATTTACAGCTATAGTCTATAGAAGTTGAGCATAGGAAAGAGAGGTGGGCCCATCTAGTCATTACTAAGCTAAACACCAGCCACTGATGAGCCCGCGTACCTGCGACTTGGTCGAGCTCGAGGCTGATGGCGTGGACCCGCTCAAACTTGGATGGTTGACATCTTTATTGCTTTCTCCAATCATGAATATAAATATTTTTTTCTTGTTCTTCTCAGAAGATTGGAAATAATTTTCTGTCAGGTGTTTCACTTTGAATGTTAAAGAATTAAAAGTTCAAAAGATTGGAAATGCAAGATTGATGTTAGTAGAATAATCATGTTTGTTTTGACCATGGTCAGACCTAGAAAAGGGCTGGAACAGCGGGCTTTTGCATTTGCGTTGCTGTCGTTCTTGCTTGTTGGCCTGTGAAATGGGCTGATGCTAGTTATCCAGCCTTTCTTGACCATGGTCAGACCTAGAAAAGGGCGGGAACAGCGAGCTTTTGCATTTGCGTTGTTCTCGTTCTTGCTTGTTGGCCTGTTGTGAAATGGGCTGATGCTAGCTATCCGGCCTTTCTTGACCGAAGTTAGGGGGGGAACCTCCACCTATTTTTTATATATATTTTTATTTAAATCAGGTTTATTTTTAATTCACTCCCATCAGAAGTCGAACCTAATCTGCCGAATGATATTCAACCTTTCTTGTGCACAGCATTGTTCTTGAGGATAGTAGGCACCACATGGGCTGGATCCGAGTTGTAGAACCTCCGGCCCGCACTCTAGATGCATGAGTGAGCCCCGCAACGATCATATATTGCAAAGTCACGTTCCAAGCCAACAAATATAATCACGAGCCAGAGCAAAAACAATTAATCAATGCAAACAAGACATATAAGAAAACTTCTAAAACAAAATGAAAAACACAGTACATATAAGAAAAATTTCTAAAACGAAATGGAAACATATAAGAAAAGGTTTCTAAAATGAAATGGAAGAGCATAATTTTGAAAGGTTAAGCTAAAATCGCTAAGCCCATGATTTTGAATTAAATTTATCAAACTTTTACTTCATAAGTATTAGAACTTAAAATGGTCAATTGTCATAGGATCTTGTCTAGCCTAATCACATAAACACCTAATTGACCTATTGAGAAACACTGGCCTCTTAATTGAAGACACCGGCGGACCCAGGGCCTGGCCACCCTGGGCACTGGCCTGGGCTCCATCGCTCGTTGCCATGCCTGTAAGATTTAAGAATCCAGATAGTGCTTGCAAATCATAACAGCAAAAGTATGTGTCAAGTTCTTGTGTGCTTTAGCCTCCACTAGAGAGAAGCAATGCAAGGCAACTAGCTTGTACATATGTTCAAATAAAATACTAGAGATCAGCTGATAACTAGAATAGGTTCGACTGCTCGAATAGTTAATTGTTCAAATTTGATCAGCTGTGGTCACAACTTTTTTCTACCGGAGATGATAATAAAATTGTCTCAAGCTTGGCCCCATCCTTTCGGTCCCTGGGTCCGCCACTGATTGAAGATGCCACTACGGCGTTGTTGTTCCATACTTGCTCGGCGTAATAGGTGCTCCATCAATATGTGGTGGCATATGGGCATCGTCCCGGCGTAGTTGGATCTAGCAGAGGTTAGCAATAATGGTGGTGAAGAGGACGTACATCACAGAGGCTGGTGGGGGTGTAGTTCTGCAAAGTCAGTCCCGTAGTCCCGTACAAACCACACCTCGACAAGTAGGTTTTGGGTGTCTTGCGGTGATGAGGAAGAGATCGCTTAACTCATCCTCTCACGCATTCCTCGGGACTGGGTCATAATAGTTGGGATTTGGTCCACCGATCACGGGCTCTAAGGTCAATGTTTCTCTAAAAATTTGTAGGGTAAGTACATTGTTACACATCACCGGTCCTATAGATTGTCTCATACAAGTCTATGTAGAATTTTTGATCAGGTGGCGAAGAGAGAGAGGGAGGAGAGAGAATAAGATGGTTGTTTCGCGAGACAACCGCCTCGTAAGCTAAAATTTAGAACTATAAGATCACTTTGTCACCATTATATAAGTTGTTGTTGCCATGCAACTCACAATATTTCTTTTTGCTATGCACAAATTATGGAATTATATATTTACTATGAGACAACTTATAAGACAACCTCTATTATATGTATTGTCTGTTACATCGTCTCAAGATAACGTGGCGATGCATGAGACCGCAGACTAGAACAATATGCCTTTATGGATGACCGTTACCTAAAATTATATTCCCTCTGTTTTAAATTGTAAGTCGTTTTGATAAATTTAGATATATATAGTTTTTGCCATGCATCTCGATATAGTATTTATTTAGATGCATAGCTAAAAGTTATATATCTAGATTTGCTAAAATAATTTACAATTTGAAACGGAGTGAGTAACCAGCAATAAGCACACAACTATAAATTGGTCCTTAAAACTCAATCCGTCAGACTTTAACTTTGAAATATTGTGCGACTTTGAATGTTGATTCATATATTACTGTTCTCTCCAATAATGCGGATTTTCTTGCAAATGCAACAGACAACTCCTCCCAACAGTGGTACGTGGGCATTCGGTACAACCAAATCTCAACGCGCGACATCGTGTGGGTTGCAAACAGAGATGCCCCAATCACCGACCTCGAGTCTTCACAGCTTTCCATATCAAGGGACGGAAACATGGTCCTTCAAGACCATCGCAACTCCCCAATCTGGTCGACAAACGTCACCAACATGGCCTCCTCCGCCGTCCCGATGGTCGGCATCATCCTCGACACCGGCAACCTTGTCCTGGCAGAAGCTTCCAACACCTCCGCCGTGCTGTGGCAGAGCTTCGACCACTTCTCCGACACCTGGCTCCCCGGCGGGAAGCTCGGCCGCAACAAGCTCACCGGCGAGGTGGACCGCCTGGTCGCGTGGAGAGGCTACAAGGACCCGTCGCCGAGCATGTTCTCCCTGGAGCTCGACCCGCGCGGTACAAGCCAATACCTGCTCAACTGGAACAGCAGCAAGCAGTACTGGACCAGCGGCAACTGGAGCACCGCCGACCACATCTTCACCGACGTGCCGGAGATGACGGCTGCCAACCCCTCCCACGGGTTCCCCTACACCTTCGGCTACGTCGACGCCGGGAACGAGAGCTACTTCACCTACCACGTCGAGGACGACGCCGTGGTGGCGCACTTCCGGATGGACGTGGCGGGGCAGGTCAAGTTCCTCATGTGGGTGGAGGGCGCAGGCGAGTGGCAGCAGTTCTGGTCGCAGCCCAAGGCGCAGTGCGACGTCTACGCGCTGTGCGGGCCGTCCGGCGTGTGCGCCGAGAACGCTCTGCAGTCCTGCAGCTGCCCCCGAGGCTTCCGCCGCCGGCGGCCGCTCGAGTGGGCGCAGGGCGACTACACGTCGGGCTGCGCCAGGGACGCCGGCCTGCGATGCGGCTCTCGGGACGTGAACGGCGGCGAGGACAGGTTCTACGCCATGGCCAACGTGAGACTGCCGATCGACGCGCAGAACGTGGTGGCTGCGAGCGCCGGCGACTGCGAGCGCGCGTGCATCGACAGCTGCTCCTGCACGGCGTACTCCTACAACGGGAGCTGCTCGGTGTGGCACGGAGACCTCATCAACCTCCGAGACACGAGCGGCATCGGCACAGCCACCGGAGGCGGCGGCGGCACCATCTCGATCCGCCTGGCCGCGTCCGAGTTCTCTAGCGCGGGCGACCGTACCCGGAGGCTAGTCGTCGGACTCGTCGTCGCGGGGTTCGTCGCTGCAGCTACCATCATCGCTGTGGTTTCGATCGTCGTCATCCGGAGAAGAAGCCGGAGGGCGTTCAAGGCGTCGAGGAGGGTGGCCGAAGGATCCTTGGTGGCGTTCACGTACCGCGATCTGCAACTCGCGACCAAGAACTTCTCGGAGAAGCTCGGCGCCGGTGCCTTCGGCTCGGTGTTCAAAGGGTCGCTGGCCGACGACGCAGCTCAGCCGGTCGCTGTGAAGAAGCTTGAGGGCCGTCTCCAGGGGGAGAAGCAGTTCCGCGCGGAGGTGAGCACGATCGGCACGGTCCAGCACGTCAACCTCATCAGGCTGCTCGGCTTCTGCTCCGAGGGCACGAGGAGGCTGCTCGTCTACGAGCACATGCCCAACGGCTCTCTGGACAGGCACCTGTTCGGGGCCACCAGCAGCCACCTGAGCTGGGAGGCACGGTACCAGGTGGCCCTGGGGATCGCGAGAGGGCTCGACTACCTGCACGGGAAATGCAGGGACTGCATCATCCACTGCGACATCAAGCCCGAGAACATCCTCCTCGACGACGCGCTCGCGCCCAAGGTCGCCGACTTCGGGCTCGCCAAGCTCATGGGCCGCGACTCCAGCCGCGTGCTCACCACCATGAGGGGCACGGCCGGGTACCTCGCGCCGGAATGGGTCGCCGGCACGGCTGTCACGGCCAAGGCCGACGTGTTCAGCTACGGCATGGTGCTGTTCGAGGTCGTGTCGGGCCGGAGGAATGCGAGGCAGCGGCAGGACGGCACGGTGGACTTCTTCCCGTCGACGGCCGCGAGCCTGCTCGTCGGTGGAGGTGATCTGATGGGAGCGGTGGACGGCCGGATCCGCGGCGACGCCGACATGGCCGAGGTGGAGAGGGCGTGCAAGATCGCGTGCTGGTGCGTCCAGGATGACGAGAGGGCGAGGCCGAGCATGGGGACGGTGGTGCAGGTACTTGAGGGGCTACTGGAGATCAGTGTCCCGCCCATCCCGACGTCGTTCAAAATGCTCGCCAATCCATCCAAGAAATACGTTGACTTCTTTACATGTTTGCCGTCAACCTGATCGAGATTTTTCGGTTATCTATACTAGAGTCATGCACCTATGCATTTGCATGAACTATTTAGTGAAAAGGCCCTGTTTGGTTGCCCCATAGATTATAAAATCTAGCTTAAATAATTCTAAGTGATCAACAAGAAGGCTTAAAATTGAGAATATCTTGTACTGTATTTTAAACCTAGCAATTTATGACAATCCAATGCATACAAACATGACATTTATCAGGTGTGTTAAAAAGATTTAGCCAACAAATCATGTGACAAATGAATCGCAAAACTCTTAAAAATATGAACACAATAATAGCAAGACCCAGCGATGATAATACTATTAAAAGCTTAAGCTCATCGCGTTTGCAGAACTGACGAAAGACAGCCAAATAAATTTGCTTTTTTAATGTACTTCACTAGGAATACATAAATCTTGATTCAGGACACGCAACTAGCAAGCCAAGCACAAGATAGTGAGAATGTGAGATACAAATGGAGCGAGATCATCACTTTTGATGACATCCTAAAAGTACTCAAAATCAACATGCGACGAATCAGTGTGACGCGAGCTGGTCTTCCGGCCGGCGCTCTTGGGCGTGCCGCCCGGCGCCGCCGCCGCCGTGCCCACGATGTCGCTGGTGAGCTGGGAGCAGTGGTCGACGGCGGAGTCGGGGATGTAGGGCGGCTGGGCGCTCCTGACGAGCGCCCAGTTGACGCCGTCGAAGAAGGGGTGCTGCTTCACCTCGGCCGCGCCGCGCCGGTACGCGAGCCTGTTCTGCGGCTCCTTGGCCAGCAGGCCGCGGATGAGGTCCCTGGCGGCGGCGCTAACCGCCGGCGCGTCGGGGAACCGCAGCGGCTGCGCGACGACGTTGAAGAGAGTGGCGCGGTTGCCGGAGCCCTTGAACGGCGTGGCGCCGTGCAGGAGCTCGTACAGGAACACGCCGAAGGTCCACCAGTCGACGGCGCTGCCGTGGCCCTCGCCGCGGATGATCTCGGGCGCCAGATACTCGTGCGTGCCCACGAACGACATCGACCGCGCGCCCGTCGGCTCGGCCGTGAACTCCAGCGACGTCGGCGGCGGAGGCTTCTTCTTCCCGTGGCCGCCGCCGCTAGCCACCGGCGGCTCGTCCAGCTTGGCCTTGTCCTTGTCCCCCTTGTTCTTCTTCTTCTTGCTCTTCTTGGCCGGCAGGATGCGCGGGAGCATGCAGACGTGGGCGAGGCCGCCGCCGGTGCCGACACGGCCGGACGGGGAGCGGACGAGCGCCGGGCTGACGGAGCACCGCAGGGAGAGGTCGAAGTCGGAGAGCATGATGTGGCCTTCCTCCCTGACCAGCACGTTTTCGGGTTTCAGGTCCCGGTACACCACGCCCAGCATGTGCAGGTACTCCAGCGCAAGCAGCACTTCGGACGCGTAGAACCTGCACCAAATTTTATATTTTTTAAAAAATGTGGTTATAATTCATCAAATTTTCATCTCTTTCCGAAGATTTCATTGTTTAAAATGTGTAAAAAAATCCATCAAATTCCATTAAAATTACCTGGCCGCGTCCTCTGTGAATCTCTTGTTGGGCTGCTTCTGCCTGAGCGAGTGGAGGTTGCCGCCGCAGCAGTACTCCATGAGGAGGCAGCAGAACTTGTCGGTCTCGAAGTGGGAATAGAGCGTGGGGAGGAAGGGGTGGTTGAGCAGGGCGAGGATCTCGCGCTCCGTCTGCGCGCGGGCCAGCTTGTTCCGGCCGGCGAGGGAGCCCTTGTCCATGACCTTCATGGCGAAGAGCGCGCCGCGGCCGGCGCCCGCGCGGAGCTCGACGAGGTACACGCTGCCGATGTCGCCGTAGCCGAGGCGCCGGAGGAGGCGGAAGTGGCCCAGGCTCAGCGGCGGCTCTGCGGCGCGGACGGCCTCCCACCGGCCGTCCCCGCCGCCGGTGTGCCGCCGCGCGGGCACCGTCGTCGTCGGCACGGCCGGCGCCGCGGCGGCGTGCGCGTCGTCCTCGTCGTGGTTCGCGGCGGCTGACGACGACGAGTTCGATGTCGCCGTAGTCGTGGTGGAAGAAGAGCCGCTTGCCGCCGTGGCGTCGTGGGCGTCGGCGTAGATCGGGTTGAGGCTCTTCCGGAACCCCGACGGCGGCTCGCGCCGGGGAGAGTGGAGCTCCCGCTCGGCGGCCAGCATCCTCGGGCTCGGCAGCTTCGTCGGGTACGCGCCGGCGGCGTCGAAGGTGCCGATCCTGGCGTCCTCCATGATGTTGCCGCTGATGGTGGCAGTAGTCATGCCCTCATTGTACACTATGATCACAAGCAACATCGTTCAGAAAATATACGTCGATCTTCCCTTGGTTAAATATACGTTGATCAGACATCCAGTTTCACCAACAAAGTAAAAGATGTACCTATGACATGCTGAAGAAAAAGATTGAGGTGAGCGAACAAGTGAACAAACGCGGATGCATACAGGCGTCAGGCAGGTGATCGAGCTGCAGAGCGTCACAAATTCACTCGCCGCGCCTTGCAGGAACGAAGAAGGCAACCTGCACAAGGTCTTCGGAGAACCCCAGCTATGGCTCTCAAGTTAAGGACGAGAGGAGCAATCTGACCGGCGTGGCTTGGCGTTCGTGGCAGCCACGCAGCGAGACGCCCATCCGAGACAGATCAGGACGGACGGGACGACGTGCCGGGGGGTGAGGTGAGCCGTTGGTTGTTTGTCGTGCCGGGATGGACATGGGAGATAAGGATCCGAGGAATGTCAACCGCCTGCCGGTCGCTGCCGGGTCGTTGGTGATCGTTCAGTTCCTAACGATGTGCGTACTAGTGTGGGCACTTTCAGTTGTGCCCTGCCGCCTGTCTGGGAACGCCATTGACGCCGCTTTTCCATCGGCAGCTTGAGTTGCTAGGTTTGGCTTCCAAACCTGTTTTGCTTTAAAAAAGTCAAAAGCCAACAAAAAAGCAATTTTCCCACTAAGTTCTAGTAAAAAAGCAGTTTTTGTGTAGTTCAACTTTCACAGAAACTTCATCTCTACATTTTTTGGCTGCAGGAGGTATATTTTGCTCATATTATCTATCTGCCACTGGTAATGAACATATCCCTTCGATTTTTTCTTTCCTCCGCTGATGGGGTATTTAACTATTTACCATCTTTACGGATGACATCTCTTCAAAAACAATTTTTATTTTGGATTCTACATATTTGCCATCCCTTTAAACCGGAGACTACATATTTACCAATTTTAATGACGCGTGTGGTTCGCCACCTCCTCGTGCCAGCGTGTACCGGCAATGTAAAATGACCATGGTACCTACTTACTTTTCTTACTCACACCGATCCTACCGTGCTCTCTCCCTCTATATCCCTATGATTGGTGGGACCCGCTCATCTTCTTCACCTACAGCCTCCTGCTTGAGATCATCCTCCTCGCTCTCCTCACAGCCGCCGCGTCGCCCCCTCTTCGCGCCTGCTCCTCCTCCTCTCCCCCAGCCGCCTCTCCCCCTCTCCGCGCCCTCAGCCGCCGCCTCGCACCCTCGCCGCGAACTCGGCCACCACCTCGCCTCCTCTCCGTGCCCTGCTCCTCTCCCTCTCTATCACACCGCCGGCCTCCCGTGCGGCCCCGACGTGTTCCCCTGCCTCGAGGAGATTGGCCTCTGCAGCGTCGTAATCGACGCCAGGGGCATCGACCACCTGCTCGCATGCTTCTTCGTCCCCAGTCGGCCAGCCACATCCAGATCCGCAGCCGCAGCCTGCAGTGCCTGGTCCTGTGGAGGTCTCTGACGAATGAGCTTGCTGTGGTCGTCACACTGCGCCTCCAGCGCTTGCCGCTTAATCCTGTGGCAGGAGTACCCGTGCATGCCGAACTCTTTCTTCAGCACTAGGGTCAGGATTAGCTACACCACCATGCTCAAGGTGCTCGGCTACCTTGAACTAGCCATCCACCAGCTCCAGATCGGCGGCACGGTAATTGAGGTATCTCTTTCTCCTTTGTTTCTTCCTCCAATGCGTAGTTGCATAACATATCACTCTCCATATGTGACATCAATTTAATTGTTAGCTTGAAATTTAATCCATGGCATCGCGTTCTCAATTGTGTACCCGCGGCGACACCGACGCAGTCCAGGTGGTGGCCCGACTTGTCGGCGGGGAAGTCCACCCGCAACTCGACGCGCAACGTGGCGGTCCGCGCCGCGAGCCAACGCGGGAGCGGGAGCCCAGGTGCCGGCGGCGGCAAGCCTAGGAAGCGAGCGCCGCTCTGGCCTAGGCGGCCGAGGCTCCGTCGACGGGCAAGCCGGCGGTGATGGCGTTTCTCTCCTGCTGCCGTATTCCCCAGCTTGCTTGTCCGTTCTTGCTCATGCTCGTTGATGCAATAAATAAGAGTTTCAGTTTTGAATTAATCCGAAGATAAATCATGACCATGACAAAAATTGTGTACAGAAAATGAACATATCTAAACATGCTGATCAAGTAATTTAAAATAAAATATTGCAGCAGCAAGATCAACCCTAACCAGATCATATTAGGTATGAAAGACACAGTTAGGGATAAAAAACAGTACGTCTCTAGGCTGACCGGAATAACCGGGCAAAGAACATGACGGCAACGATCAACACCTCCGCGTGCTTGACAACGCCGAGTCGCGCCCCACTAACGAGGGGGAAGACGAGCCATGGCGACGAGGGCGTAGAGGACGGCGATGTGGACGCATTTGAGCAGTCACGCAGAGCGCTTCCAAAAAACCTTATTCGCCCTCTCCCAGTGCAGGATCGCTGAGGATGAAGTTCCGGAGACCTGCTCTCCCGATCACCGGTGCACGCCGACGAACGGGATGAAGTAGCATACGCGGCGGCGCATCAGGCAGGTCGAGGCGTATTGTGCATCTTTTGTTGTGTTCTGTTTCTAGCCGGCACCCGAGCGTATTTATAGGAAGGAACCGGTAGGGTTTTTGGCGTCCCAAAAATCAAGTCGGTTACGAATCCTAAAAATTCCGCATGTGAAATCAGTAACAGATTCAAAGTGGCAAAACAAATCTGGAAAAAGGAAGCCACGTTCCTGCAAGGATTGGACCGGATTTTGGCGGACCATTCACGCGCACGTCGCGTGCACGCGCCATTCGCCCGTGCCCGAGCCCGGCGAGGTGAGGCGAGCGAGCGCGCACGTGTGTTCTTCCTTCTTCCTCTCACCCATACTTGCAAGAGCATGGAGAGCATCCAACTATTTAAGTTGGATTTCCTCCACCTCTACTAGCAAGGTGGGACTAACTTGTTGCCATACACCTTTGCACTAATAGGCCTTTGAGATTTTATTGGAATTATTTGGATTTATATGGTGGGCCTTTGCACTATTGGGCCCAAATATTTCAATAATCCCCCACCAGATCTCAAAGTCTTATTATGATTTTGTCTCAACCTACTATTGTTTGATATACCAGTGTTTTAATGGAGGCTGTTAAGTTGAACTTCCATCTGAAACAGCAAGTTACACTCATTTACAACTTGAACAATGGACTAAGCCTTGAATTGCAAGTTTTGTGCAAATGAGTTTCACTTACAGTCAAACTGATACTTGACCTTCAGTAGGCTACTTCGTGGTTGGAGCATATAGGTCATACTCCCTGGTCTCTTCATGAGTTTAATAGAGATCACCCGAATCTCACAGACTGCGACCGTCCAACGGTCGGGCTCACATAGGTGTATCCTTTCACGAACGTTCTGTAGGATAACGTCTTTGCTAATTAAAGCTAACAGAATACATTAAGGTCAATGCCAACCTGCCATGCAGTAATCGAAAGTATTGCATCCTTCTCGAGTGAGTATAAAAGGTTACTCTCATGCTAACCTCTAGCTTGTTCTTCCTAGATCCTAATTTACGGAATCTCCGACCACATAGGTTGGGTTACCACTAGGGAATAGCTTATACAGGTCTCAAACCCATCTCCTTGGATGCATTGTGTATCACATTACGTGACAGCCCTTTGCTGAACGGATCAGCCAGATTTTTCTCAGTGTGGACATAACCCACAGTGATAACTCTGAAGTTTCTCATTTTTCTAACTAATTTTAACCGTCTCTTGATATGTCTTGAAGACTTCATATTGTCCTTTGAACTGTCTACTTTGGCAATCACCGTTTGATTATCACAGTTCATCATTATTGCCGGCAATGGTTTCTCGACAATAGGCAAGTCCATCAAGGGCTCAAGAAGCCAATCGGCTTCCACTGTAGCTGTATCCAGTGCTGTGAGTTCTGCCTCCATAGTAGACCTCGTCAGGATCGTCTGTTTGCATAATCTCCATGAAACAGCAGCACCGCCAAGAGTTTAAACGTATCCACTAGTGGCATATAGCTCATCTAGATCCGATATCCAATTAGCATCACTGTATCCTTCCAGTACTGCAGGAAAACCGGAATAGTAAAACCGGTATTCCATAGTACCCACCAAGTAGTGCATTATGCGCTCAAGCGCACGCCAATGATCATCTCCCGGATTACTAGTAAACTGGCTTAACTTGCTAACAGCAAAAGAGATGTCAGGCCTCGTTGCACTCACAAGATACATGAGTGAGCCAATCATCTATGAATATCTCAATTGGTCTCTGCCAATTCTTCTGTTCTTTTGAAGGATCAAGCTCGGATCATAGGGAGTTGGACTAGATTTGCTATTCTTATAGCCAAACCGTTTCAACATTTTCTCCACATAATGGGATTGTGAAAGAGTAATCCCATTCTATCCCTTGAGCAGCTTGATGTTGAGAATAACATCAGCCTCACCAAGATTTTTCATATCAAAGTTTTGACACAAGAATATCTTGACCTTGTTGATTACATCAAGACTAGTCCCAAAGATCAGTATGTCATCGACATACAAACACAATATAACTCCTTGACCCCCACCATAGCGGTAATACACATATCGATCAGCCTCATTTACACTAAAGCCTGCTGATATTAGTGTCAAGTTGAATTTCTCATGCCATTGTTTAGGTGCTTGCTTCAGGCCATACAAAGATTTATACAACTTGTTCTCATGACCCTCTACTACAAACCCATCAGGCTGTGTCATGTAGATTTCCTCTTCCAGCTCTCCGTTGAGGAAAGCTGTCTTAACATCCATTTGATGGATGAGAAGACCATGCGAGGTAGCTAGGGAGAGTAGAACACGAATAGTGGTCAATCTCGCAACATGTGAGTAAGTATCAAAGAAATCTTCACTTTCTTTCTGGGTGTAACCCTTAGCCACAAGACAAGCCTTGTACTTGTCAATAGTACCATCAGGCTTAAGCTTCTTCTTGAACACCCACTTGCAACCCACATGTTTGCAACCATACGGTCTTTCGACCAACTCCCAAGTTCCATTGAAGACAATGGAGTCTATCTCGCTACGGACAACTTCTTTCCAATCATCCGCATCAGGAGATGAGAATGCCTCAGAGATTATTTTAGGAGAATCATCTATGAGATAAACAGTGAAATCATCACCAAAAGACTTTGCAGTCTTTTGCCTCTTGCTCCTCCTAGGTGCATCACTGTGAATCTCCTCATGATTTGAATCAAGTGTATGTTCATCATGCTCAGAAAATTTAACAGATTCAGGAGTTGTATTCACTGGTTCATTCAGAGGTAATGAAGATATAACATGCGAGTCTTTCATAGGAAAAATATTCTCAAAGAAAGTAGGACTCGAACAGTGAATTTACATATATATCAGGCACTTCAGATTTAACTACTAGAAATCTATAAGCAATGCTATGATGTGCATAACCCAAAAAGATACAATCCACAGTTTTAGGTCCCAACATACGCTTCTTATTGATTGGCACATTCACCTTGGCCAAACAACCCCATGTGCGCAAGTAAGAGAGTGAAGGTTTTCTCCCAATCCACTCCTCGTAAAGAGTCTTTTCCTTATTCTTCATAGGAACTCTATTCAGGACATGCCATGCAATCAATACTGCCTCCCCCCACCATGCCATAGATAATCTAGCAATGTCTAACATGGCGTTAACCAAGTCAGACAACGTGCAATTCTTCCTTTCGGCAACCCCGTTTGATTCGGGTAAATAGGGAGGCGTCCTCTCATGAATGATGCCGTGTTCCGCACAGAATAAGTCAAAATCGTTAGAGAAATATTCACCTCCTCGATCGGACCTAAGTCGTTTGATCTTTTTCTCAAGTTGGGTTTCTACTTCATCCTTATAGATTTTAAAGTGGTTAACAGCCTCATCTTTCGTTTTCAACAAGTACACATAGCAAAATCTAATTGCATCGTCAATCAAGGTCATGAAATATCTTTTTCCACCTTCTGTTAACACGCCATTCATCTCACAGATATTTGAATGGATGAGTTCTAGAGGTGCCAAATGTCTCTCCTCTGCCACCTTGTGAGGTTTTCAAGGTTGCTTAGATTGCACACAACTATGGCACTTAGAACATTTGACTATGGAAAAATTCGGAATTAAACTCATGGTGGAAAGTCGAAACATAGAGCCAAAATTCAGATGACATAAACGCGAGTGCCAAACAGATGCATTGCTCTCATTTATACCGTTAGAAATTAAGTTCACGGACTTATTACAATAATCTGAAACTAAAAAACGGAACAAGACTGCATACTCATAGCCTTTACCGATAAATTATCCATACTTAGACATGACAAATTTATTGGACTCAATCACTACTTTAAAACCATCCCTACACAAAAGGGAGCTATTAACAAGATTCTTGCTGATAGTAGGGACATGCTGCACGTTCTTCAGCTACACGATCTTTCCCGAAGTAAGCTTCAGATCGACCATGCCAACACCATAAACAGTAGCATGCAACCCATTGCCCATCATCACGGTAGAATCCCGAGCGGTCTGGTAAGAAGAAAACAAAATAGCATCAGAACACACATGAACATTTGCACCAGTATCAAGCCACCAACTAGTAGATTGAAATACTAAAACAACCGAAGGTAAAGAATTATACCCACTGGTTTCCACTCCAGCCATGGTGACCGTGTTCACAGTCTTCTGCTCAGATGAAGGCTTGCTTCCTTTGCGGTGTGGGCACTTCTTTGCCCAATAATCGGTAGATCCACATACAAAACAGCCTTAACCTTCCTTGAATTTCTTTTTCTTGAAAGTAGTGGTAGGCTGCGGCTTGGTCTTCTTTCCCTTGCCCTTGCCTTTGCCGTGAGACTTTTGCACCATGTTGGCACTAGTATGGCCCTCAGTAGCCTTAGATCGCCCATCCTTGGCCCGAGCTTTTTCCTCAACATCAAGGGATGCTATCAGATCAGACACTGATATCTCCATCCTCTTATATTTGAGAGTAGTGGCGAAATCCCTCCATGAAGGAGGAAATTTGGCAATGATGCCACCAGCCACAAACTTATCGGGTAGGTTGATCTTGAGGTGCTCAAGCTCCTTGGCCATCCACTGTATCTCATGAGCCTGCTCGACTACAGATTTTCCATCGGTCATCTTGTAGTCATGGTACTGCTCCATGATGTACAACTCAGCGCCAGCATCTGTGCCGCCATAGTCGGCCTCCAGGGCATCTCATAACTTTTTAGCGTCTGCGTGATGGAGGTACACATCCTGTAGACGATCTACAAGTGTACCGATCACAGCGCCCACAAAAAGTGTGTTGGCCTCGATAAAAGCCTTCTCCTGCTCAGGGGTAAGAGGCTCCTCAGGTTTGCCCTTTGACACCCACAGCACGTTCATGGCAGAGAGCCACAGAATCACTCTCGTTTGTCATCTCTTAAAGTGCTCACCAGAGAACTTCTCGGGCCTCAGAGCATCAACAAATCCAGCCATGAAACTGAAATTCCAATAATAAGGTTTTTGGATTGATGGAATAAATAAGAGTTTCAGTTTTAAATTAATCCGAAGATAAATCATGACCATGACAAAAATTGCGTACAAAAAATGAACATATGTAAATATGCTGATCAAGTGATTTAAAATAAAATATTGCAGCAGCCAGATCAACCCTAACCAGATCATACTAGGTATAAAAGGTATAGTTAGGGATAGAAAACCGTACGTCTCTAGGCTGACAGGAATAACCGGGTAAAGAAGATGACGGCGACGATCAGCACCTCCGCGCGCTTGACAACGCCAAGTCGTGCCCCACTACAAAGGAGGAAGATGAGCTGTGGCGACGAGGACGTAGAGGATGGCGATGTGGAAGCGTTCGAGCAGTCGTGCAGATCGCTTCCAAAAAACCTTATTCGTCCTCTCCCAGTGCAGGATCGCTGAGGACGAGATTCTGAAGACCTGCTCTCCCGATCACCGGTGCACGCCGACGAACGGGATGAAGTAGCGTACGCGGCGGCGCATCAGGCAGGTCGAGGCATGTTGTGCATCTTCTGTTGTATTCTGTTTCTAGCCGGCACCCGTGCGTATTTATAGGAAGGAACCGCTAGGGTTTTTGACGTCCCAAAAACCAAGTCGGTTCCGAGTCCTAAAAATTCCGCGCGTAACAGATTCAAAGTGGCAAAAAAAATCTGCAAAAAGAAACCGCGTTCCCGTAAGGATTGGACCGGATTTTGGCGGACCATTCGCACGCACGTCGCGTGCGCGCGCCCTTTGCCCGTGCCCAGCGAGGCGTGGCGAGCGAGCGAGCGAGCGCGTGTGTTCTTCCTTCTTCCTCTCACCCACACTTGCAAGAGCATGGAGAGCATCCAACTATTTAAGTTGGATTTTCTCCACCTCCACTAGCAAGGTGGGACTAACTTGTTGCCATACACCTTTGCACTAATGGACCTTTGAGATTTTATTGGAATTATTTGGATTTACATGGTGGACCTTTGCACTATTTGGCCAAAATATTTCAACACTCGTGTGGTGGGGAGGTGGCGGCGGGTGGTGCGGCGGGAGCGGGGGTCGGGCAAGTGACAGGAAGAAGACGAGGGAGGCGGAAGAAGATGACTGGGTCCCACGAGTTAGAGATAGAAGGAGAGGAGCAATATATACTGTGATAAGGTAGGAGCAGTTGGTGTTTTCACATGCACCTCCACGCTGGCCAGCTGATGTGGCATGCTATATCGACAATTTTAATAAATAATTAGCTTTATATTTAAAGTAGTGGTAAATACGTATAAGTTAAAATAAAAAAATCCCCTTCCTCTCTCTGCGTGGGTGTTTCACGCAAAAAAAATTCGTGACTCTTGGAGTTGCATGGCAGGACTCGGGGTGACAGCGCTAGGATTTACGCTACCCCAGCGCTCCAGCGGCCGCGCCCCTCACCCCACACCGCGTTCCTCGCCTACGTACGTCCGGCGACCTGCCCCTTCTCCAACACCCGGCGCACCCCCTCCTCCTGCCCGTCCCTCTTCGACACCCCTGCGTAGGTGTCCCTCTTCGACACCCCTGCCCGCTCCCTCTCGTTCCGTGCCTCGTCTGTGCCTCTTTTGGTTCCCGGCTCCTGTGCGCCTCCTCTCCGCGGCCCGCAGCGCACCTATCCGGTATGACACGGCGTGCAAGCTCCTCATGCCAGCACCGTTGCAGGGCTGCCACGTCCTTGTTGGCGAGGGGGACCAGAGCGTGTTCCTCGTGTCCACATGCGCGCTCGGCGCTGCCACGGCCGTGTCGCTGGTGTGCGTGAGGGCCAACGGCGCCGTGACGGCAGGGGCGGCCCAGTTCAAATGCAAGCTCTAGATGGAGCTCCTGAGCAACAAGGACAGGTTGGTTCTGATCATGCCGGCTGTGCGCAGCAGTGACATGTCCGGCGGGTTCCCGGCGGCCAACAAGAATCTGCACGACGCGTCTGGCGAGACGCCTGATGTCATGGTAAGGCTGAGTCCAGTGGCGAGGGGAGATATCTCCCCGCCACGTCAGCTCTCACCCTCACTCTCACCCCACTCTCACCCCACCCCTCCAATGCACAAGCTATAGTGGCAGCTCTCACTTCTCTCTCCTCCACGTCAGCTTTTCTTTTCCAGATTTAATTATTTCACTCTCTTTTATTCGCGTACGCAAAATAATTCAATAAACTAATTTTATTCAACTAAAAAAATTACCGATTACATCATAATTAAAAAATAAAATTACATCGCAATTAAAAATAGCAAAAATACATAATAATTAAAAGAAAATTCTAATCCTCCTCCGAATCCTCGTCTAGTCCAAGCTCGTTTTCCACCATCTTGATGGCCTTGAAATGAGTATGTTTTTCTGCTTCGTCCATATCCGCGGTTGATCAGGACTTCATTATGTTCCATTGCTTGAATAGTTTAGCCTTCACTAAGCCACCCCACATGTTCTTCATTGCAAATGCTTTACTTCCTACCGCACTGCTTGATGAGAATTCCTTCCCCTTCTCCTTCCCCTTAGCCTTCTCCTTCCGCTTAGCCGCCTTGGCCCTATCACAGCCTATTGGATGAGTCTCATTGTCTTGCTCGGTGTCTTCTGTTCCGCCGGAGCTGTACTCACCCGAAACTCCGAGGCGGGTTCTCTTGCTACTCACATCGGATCGACTACCAGGACCATGTTTTGCTACCCACTTGGGTTCGTGGCGAACAGCTCTCCACCAATGATGGCGCTTGAATGCTGTCGTCACTTTCGGGTCGTTCTCGTACCTCGGCATTGCCCCCTCCATGACCATTGCATCGTCTGCTCCACTCTGATGTACTCTTTCTTCTTGGATATAGTATCCATTAGCAGGGCCACCTCGCGGTTACACACATTCCAATGATCCTTCAGTTGCTTCGCGGTGCGATGACGGGACGGCTCCGCGGTAGAGTTGAAGGTCTCCGCTATTTGGCCCCAAAAACTCGAACCGGTCTGGTTGTTGCCGGTGATAGAGTCATTCGAGTGATAAACCCAAGCATATACCTAGCCCGAACATATTGTTAGTTATTTGAAAAAAATACGATATTTAAATACATTAACACTAATTAAATTACCAGTTTTTCCTCCTCCGCAATCGTCCAGTCAAGTCTCTTTGGACACTTTGGTTCGGTCGCTCCCACTCCTTCATTTTGAGACTCAACGGGGACGGAGCTTGGAACCGTGGGTGCCGCGTGTGGAGGTGGTGGGTATGGACCATATGGAGGTGGAGCGTATGGAGGTGGAGCATATAGAGGTGGAGCGTACGAAGGTAGTGGGTACGGACCTTCAGTCCCGCTCCTTGTGCCTGGAGGTGGAGCATATGGAGGGGGGGCATATGGAGGTGGTGGGTATGAGTACGGACCGTACGGATAATGATATGGCGGTGGAGGTGCCCCCGGAGCCGGAGGTGCAGCAGGGGGGAATAATGCCCGGGGTAGCGGCGAAGAATTGACATCGGAACGATGATGCATCGCAGAAGGGTCATCTTGGGGAGATGCTTGTGAACCGTCGGACTACAAGAGATCGGTGAAGGTATGAAAATCTAGAGACCAACCGATCATGGTGGAAGAGATTTTGGATTGTAGAGGAGAGAATTGAGCTCAAATGGGGTGTCGAAGGAGTGAAAACCGGGTGGGGTATTTATAGGAGGTTGGAGATGAAATTTGAATTTTTTTGCAATTTTTTTCGAATTTTTTGAAGTTCAAACGGTCAAATAATGGCTAGTTCAACGGATAGTCCGCGTGGACCAATCAAAACGCGCCACGTCACGTCCTCTCGCCCGCGCACGCCGACGCCAGCGCATCGCCTCACTACCCCCGCCTACCGCCCCCGTGCGCCTGCCAACGCGGGGGAGAGCAAGGCGATAGCGCCTGCTCCCGCCTTCTCTCTCCCTCTCGCCCGCCTCTCGCCTCGCTCTCGCCTGGGCCGGGCCGACAGGAGGGCGGTACCGCCCCCCATTGGCACCAGCCTAAGCATTGACAAAGCCTGCGTATTTGGCCAGTTGCCATATATCTTTTATTCTACTATCGTTGTATCTATGTGGACCTATATTAACGGTGGATAAAATTTAAAAATAATTAAATGTTGATTTCAAATATAGTTATTTACATGTGAATAGGTGAATAGCACTAAGTTTTACGATCAATTTACATATAAACAATCTCTGTATTTAGGAGCATTATAGATATTTCATACCAAATCTATAGTTTCACCAAACGATTTTCAACTTTCTTACCGCTCACGGCAGCTTAAATTGGGCAGCACGCGTGATCGCACTAAAGGGGTGCAGACAATCCTACGGGCAAAAGATGTGGTTGATGTCAGATTCGGTGTACGTGACAGAGTAAATATTATTGTTTCATTATTAAACTTTTAATCATCAAAATAGTATCGTGAAAATTGCCTTTGCTCTTGTCCAGCGGATTCCTACAATGAGCAAACGCATATATCATGCCAGTCGTGGCCAAATGTTTGTTTTGCATGGTTTCAACATAGCTATAATGTAGGGCATCATAGCGTTTTTACGATAGATTAAAAAGATAAAAAAATAATGCATGTACTTTTATTTAATATTTTGTTTGGTCATTATTTTGCTGATTTTATGGCCGGCTGCTTTCCAAAACACCCTACGATACCTTATATTTGATACAAATTTTGAACACTCCAGTACCCTATATTTCAAAATGGAGAGAGTAGCTTCTAATCTTCATTAAGCCATTGCTTCTATTCAAGTTATAACTTGTTTACTCACGAGAAATGCATCGCATTGCTGCTTTTCTGTTTTTTGTCTACTCATTAAGCCATTTGCGGTTTTTAATTTTTTCTAATCATTTTTATTTTTTAGAAAATAATTTATACGAGCGGGTGATCCCCTCGCCCATCCCTACAAATACCAGAGGCGGGTTAGGGCATGACCCATTCCAACCCGCTCCTTCAAACAGCTATTTTTAGCTACGAGAAGAAGGAGCGGGTACCACACTTGCTCTTAGAAATATATTTTTACCGACCTCTAAAAATCCTTTTGGTAGTAGTACAGGGATTTTATTTTCTTTAATGTAAAACGTTTACATCCATGAATACAGGAGGGGAGCCAAGCCACACATGTCGACCCCGCTCCAAATAGATAAGCATGTTTAGCAAGATAATGAGCCTCTCTATTAAAATCCCTACCTTCATGTGTGGCTTGGCTCCAGTCCTTTGTTTTTTGTTCATGCAGTTTCTTATGATGATTCCAAAAGATAGCATTGTGCATGAGACTTCTATCTTGCACGGCTCCACGTAGGACCGCAGCTCATGAGTTATACTAGATCGACCCAAACGGTTTGGGCCAGTATGAGCTGAGCTGCACAGCAAAATTTTGCATGGGCCAAATTCGGTCGGCGGAATTCCACAGCTCTTTTGCAGCAGTTTGGACGAAGGCCCACTTCAAAGCCCAAGCTTCTTCGTGAAATTTGTTTTGTGATTTTGGATTATCTTGGGCTAATCAAAGCCATTGCAACCGGCTTTTAAATTTTAGCCTAAATAATCTAAGAATCGGATTTTTATCTTATACAATTTTACTAAGTTGGATTGTGAAGAAGCACTAGGATCATGATCTGTTACCACCCCTACGTGCATACATCCCCTCCAGGAGCGTCTATTCATCGCACGTGCAACTAGTCGTTGTATCATCGCACATGTCCGCTGGTGATAATAATATTCTAGTATAAAATAAAATATTTCAAAATAAGATGAAATTATTTGGGAATATTGTTATCTCCAATCTTTTATTTTATTTTAGAATATTTTATTTTATTCTCAAATATTATTATCTCCAGCGGATATATACGATGTATAAATAGACATCCCGTCCCCTCCCCCCAACCATCACCACCAGTCCCCGTATTGGAGCTCAAAATCAGGGCACATGTGGTCTGAATAAAAACATCCAACCCAATCGCTACAGAGATGGTGAATTCAAACAAATGCGTAAAATCGTGGGAGATGTTCAGTCTACCTTAGAGAAGGAAGCGGGTTAAAACTCGGTGAATAATGATTTAACAGAGTGGATTTTTTGCAACCGGCGGCACGTGCACCCCCGGTGCTTATCCGTCCGATGAATACTACATGGTGGGGATTCTTCTGCAAAAGCTAACGGCGATGCCGCTCGTGGACAACCCTGACTCACGGTATGGTTGTTGGTGCTGCCCTATGTGATTAATTGGGACCCACACTGGGGCCAACCACGACTAAGGTTGGATGAAAAACTTGTAGTTCGCTCGGCTCGGCTCGTTAAAAAATACTACCGAGCCGAGCCAAGGTTTTAGCTCAGGTTTTTAACAAGCCAGCTCCAGCGAGCGGCTCACGAGCCGAAACGAGCCAATGGCTAAAACCAAAAATAGCCGGCTCAGCCCCATATCTCCCAACCCATCTGCTAAAACCCTAACTCCTAGTCCTGATTCCCCGTCTCCCTGAGAGGCCGAGACCCTGACTCCCTCCGTCCGTTCATCGCCCCCTCGCCTGTCCCTGCTCCCTGGCCACCGCCGCGCACCGCCCCTCCGCCCCCCGCCGGTCCTCCGCGGCTCCGCCCCTCCAACTAGGTATACGAGCGACGGCCGACGGCAGCTGCGCTGCGGCCTTGCGCAGCCCCTCGGCCCTCGCCAAGATCTGCTCGGCGCCGTGCTCCTGCTGCACCATGGAGGAGGACCCTGGACACCTTGCTCTTGCTGAGCCACGACCGCCGCGAAGCTCTGAATCAAGATGCAAGCGCATGAGAACCCCGGCTCAACGTCGGAGGGTGATTCCGGGCAACCTCGACCAGCCATCCTCTGCTGCAACTCCTTCTGGTGTTGCTTCTGGTGCTGCCTCCGTATCTGTAGATAAGGAGGTAATGACCTTTTGCCCTTTTCTGTAGCTTCTAGTGCTAGTTTTAGTACGTATTGCAGTAGTGCAATAGGAAATTGGGATGCACTGCTAGTGTTAACTCTGATGTATTGTTATTTTGAAAGAATTTATTGATTTCTATGTGTTATTGCTATTGATGCCTTGTGTAATTCTGTTGTGCAGGTATTGGATATTTTGTCTGAGGGGGAGGCAGAGGAGGAGGATGAGGAAGAGAATAGCTTTGACCATGATGATGAATTATCTGTTGGCATACCTTCAGCTGACGGTGCATCTGAAGAGGGGGATGGAGATGAGGTGTCAAAAGCTAATAAGGGAAAGAGAGGAGGAAAGAGATCAAAGCCTAGTGCTCAACTGTCTCCTTCCAAGAGCAAGGCAAATAGAGTAAAGCGGGCTGATTGCTGGAAGTATTTTAAGGTGATCAATGTTGCATCAAAAAAGAGTTTGGGGTTACAATAACAAAGGCCAAGTGCAAGTTCTGTCCTAAAAGCTATGTGTACCATAAAGGGGGAGCTACGTCACAGTTGAATCGTCACCTAGACAAGTGCACACAATATTTGAACAAGTTGGCTAAGGTGAAGGCTAATCTTGCTCAAGGTACACTAACATTCTCTCCGGATGGTAGTTATGTTGTTGTTAATCCTACTGAATATGATCATGAACACACTAGACTTTTGATTGCCAAGATGATAATTGTCCATGAGTATTCATTTAGGATGGTAGAGCATAAATGGTTCAATATCTTGATGAAATGGATGAACAACAGCTATGAATCCATTGGTAGGAAGACCATTAAGAATGAATGCATGAAGGTTTATGAGTTTGAGAAAGAACTGCTCAAAAAAAGAGTCTTAGAGAGGCTGAATCGATAAGTTTAACTACTAATTTGTGGACATCTAATCAAAATATTCAGTATATATGTTTGGTGGCACATTACATTGATGCTAATTAGGTCTTGCAATGCCATGTCCTGAATTTTATGGAGTTGGATCCTCCCCACTTTGGGATTGTAATAGCTCAAGCTGTTTTTGAGTGTACGGTGGAATGGAAAATAGAGGATAAGGTGATGACAATAACTCTTGATAATGCTTCAAACAATGATACTGCCATCACAAATTTGAAGGCAAAGCTTCTTTCTAGAAGGAACACAAACTTTGATTCCATTTATTTTCATGTTCGTTGTGCTGCCCATATAGTCAATTTGGTTGTTAATGATGGGCTGTAGCCACTAGAATCTTTGATAAGTGATCTTAGAAATACAGTGAAGTTCTTTAAGAGGTCTCCAGCCCGTATGTACAAATTTGTGCAAGTTTGCAACCAATATGCTATTAAAGTAGGACAAGGGTTGTCCATTGATGTGAAAACAAGGTGGAGTTCAACATACAAAATGCTAGATTGTTGCAATGAGTATAAGGATGCATTTGGTTACTATTGTGAAGTAGATAATACATATGTGTGGAAACCTTCACAATCTCAATGGCAATTGTATGACAAAATTAGGCCAATATTGGGAACAATGGCAGGAGCAACAACCGCATTTTCAGCATCTACTTATCCCACTGCCAATGTATTTTATCCATATATAGTTCAAGTAAAGATTGCATTGAAAGAGGCACAAAGGTCAGGTGATGGATATGTGATGAGTATGGCTGATGTTGGAAAATTTTGATAAGTATTGGGAGGAAAGAAATAATGTCATGATTATTGCTACAATCCTTGATCCTAGGTTCAAAATGAGGTACATTAGATGGTGCTTTGCTCAGATTTATAACACCTCAAGGTTTCAAAGAGAGATAGAGGACATTGATTTGGAGTTGGAAAGGTTGTACAAGAAATATGAGATCATAAATCACCGCAAGATGGGTGGAACTAACCCAAACAATGCTCAACCATCCTATTCTACAAAAGATACTGGCAGCTCATTGGCATCTATTGTTCCTAGTGGATTTCAAACCTTTTTAGAATCTAGTGCTATAGAAAGTTCAAAATCTGAGTTACTTATCTATCTAGATGAAGCAAATGTCTCCATTGATGAGAAGAACTTCAACTTACTGAATTATTGGAAGGTCAACACTCATAGATTTCCCATGGTGGCTAGTATGGCAAAGAGGTTCTTGGATGTCCCTGCTAGCAGTGTGTCATCAGAGTCTACTTTCAGCACAGGAGGAAGAATTATTGATGATTATAGGAGCTCTTTGAAGCCATCAACAGTTCAAGCATTAGTTTTTGCTTCTAGTTGGATACGGGGTTCTCAGAGTTCTCCTATTATTTTGGTATGCGAACATGCGCTGCTCATCTCGAACTAATTTTATTTATTGTTAATTTGTGCTATGTGATACTAACATTGGACTGTTTTTTTAAGGGAGAAGGTGATGATGGTGACATTGAGTCCGTGGAGTTTCCAAAATGCGTGGTCGCAAGCAACTAGTAACTTAGTATTGCCATGTTTGTGTACTGTGTACACGTATGCTGCCATGATATTTCCATTATGTGCTACTCATTACCTTCCACTTGGAATTGTACATTTCTATAATTGCTGAACTCTTCTCATGTTAATTGCAGACTACTTTTGGCCAATGGAGATGGGGCCATGGAGAGATGGAGTCAAGGAGAGATGGAGAGGAGAGTACACCTTAACAAGAAGTTGTCGTTGGCTGCTAACTTTTAGCTTGGAATGTATTGGATTGCATGTACTTTTGTTTGTGTGAACTCCAAAACTCCTGTACTCTTTCTTGAACTTGAACTCTTATGATGGCTGCTTGGAATTGGATGGACCTGGAAGACTTGGCACTTGCTGTTATGGATTTATGCTCACAACTCATTATGCATATGTTGTATTGCTCTGTGTTTGGATTGTTGCATATTTGAATTGTTGCCATTGCTGCATGCCTGCATTGCAAGGCGCTGGTGGCTCGTGGCTGGCTGGCTGCTGTCATTTTTTCGAGCTGGCTCACGAGCTAAACGAGCCAGCTCGAGCTGGCAAACGAGCTGAGCCGAGCCAAGGTTTTAGCTTGCTCTGATATTGAGCTGAGCCGGCTCGATATCCAGCCTTAACCACGACTAGCTTCCCCTCTCCTCCTTCCTCCCTTGCCTCCTGCTGCGTCGTGGGGTCCTCGAGCAGAGCACGTCGTGGAGCACGCGGCGTCATCCTCGCCGAAGAGCGTGGCTGGCTGCCGCAGCACGCGCAGACGCCGGATGACCTCGTCCCTCGAGAGCGGCTCCGCCTGACCGCTAGAGCCATTCTCCGCCGGTGACGTGTCGGCTGCGGCAGAGGTGGGCGAGGAGCCGGGTGAGGATCGGAACGGCCAGGAGGCTCCTGGGTGGGAATCCTGGAGCTTCTTCTGGAGGAGGCGCTAGCGCTCGGCCTCGCACACCCGTTCGAGCTCGCGTGCCTCGATCTCGGCGCGCCGGAGGATCTTGCGGCCGCCGAAGTCGGCGTCTAGGAGCTGGCGCTTCCGCTGCAACTCGCATTTTAGCACGTCCATTGCCGGCAATTAGTAGCAGCACACGCTCTCTTGCAGCGGGAGCTGCGGTGCTGATCCGCGCCAGCACAAGCGCCACAAGAGGGCCGTGCATCCGAATGTGCACCATCTAAATTTCTTATCCTCTCCTTCAATTTTTTTGTTGATGCATATTTTGGTCTCATAAGCATTGTGAATAGCCACAGAATTATTGTCCTTCTGTCATTGTTTCTTATCAGATTCAGAACTTCAAGTTTCAACTTGTGTTTTTATTGTCAGATAATCTGTTTTCATTCTTGTTTCTTCTTGATTCTTGGTTAGAATGATTCATGCTCCGAACACAAAATGAAATTTTTCTACAAAATGTATGTCATGTCTTATTCAATTGTCATCAATCACAAGTGATGTTTTCTGAACACTTTTTCCTATTGACAAATGATGTTTTCTGAATCCTTTTTCTTATTATTATCAATCACAAATGATGTTTTCTGAACACTTTTCTTATCGACAAGTTATGTTTTTGTCAGATAGATGCAAAGATGCATGGAAATTTTTCTTTGTTATTGTCAGTTTTTTTTGACAAAGATTTCATCAACAAGAATGGAATGGAAAGAGGACGACCGGAAATTCTATCTAAAATGATTTGATATTTGGATTGATTTTCTCCTGTAACATGTTGCCATGGATAAAAAGAAGTTTTCAATCAATCTCGACATTTGTTGTTTCAGTTTGATTCTGCTGATTCCAAATTGTATTGGAGTGAAGAATCACATCTACGATTAATGTACCAGAGGTCAAAGTTCTGGGAATCATGAGGAACTTTTGTTGCTGCTTCTTTTTTTTTGTCTCCTGTTCAAAAGTCTAAGAATAGATCTAGCTTATGTATAGGGATAAATTATGAGCCAAATGTGCAAAAATGTTTTGCAAAAGTACTATGTTGGTTTTTTCAGATTGTTTGTTATCAGATTGTGCTGATTCTTTTCTTCTTAGTGTTGAATGGTAGATTTAGTCATTTATTTTTCCTTTTGGATTCATGTTGGTGATAAGAGAGAGAGAGAGAGAGAGCAGAAGATGGAGATGGACAGGCAACTGGATAGAAAGATTTTTATTAGTACTGACATCCACACGCACTCTTTTCCGTTAACAGATGCTAGTGGCGTCAGGCTGGGCACCTGCCGCCGTGTGCACCAAATGATTTTCGATGATTTAAAGCTTTTGCAGAGACTTTATTTAATTTTTCTGGTGCACAATCGGATTTCGACTAAATTCTTCCGGCAAGTACTGGCGGGTATAAAATTTAAAAAAATGTTCGGAATGTACTCTATTTGACCATACGAAAGTACTAGTGGGTATAAAATATGAAAGGCATTGCGAGAGCAGGATGGGGCGTATCACGTATGCACATTACAGTACCAAATCTCTACCCCCAGCCAAGCTCGGATCTGGGACTAAATTCTTTTGGCAAGATTTTTTTTAATCGGCAACTTTGTATTAAGAAGAGAAACAATGTTTGGAATACAACGCGAGCTTGGGCTAAGGGTTCGAAATGTACTCTATTTGGCCCCTCTGTTTTTATTTATATATCGTATTAGGTTTGTTCTAAGTTAAATTTGAACAACTTTAACCAAATTTATAGAAAAAAATAATAACATTTACAATATCAAATTTGTTTCATTGAATCCGCCATGAAGTATACGTTAATAGTGCATATGTTAGGTAGTATAGATACTGTTATATTTTTCTATAGACTTTGTCAACGTTTGCTAACTTTAGTTTATGACAAACCTAATACGACATGTAAATAATAACGGAGGTGGGGTACAAAATATGAAAGACATGGCTACAGCAGGATGCGGCGTATCACGTATGCACATTACAGTACCGAATCTCTGCCCAAGCACGGAATATTCGTTCGCAGCATGGCTTGCAGAATCCAGACTAACGAGCATTGGTCTCGGTCCAGCCAAGGGCAAGTCTGCGAATGCGCCAAAGACAGTTGAGGTTGGGGTAGCTCATAGCTGGCTGGCTCAGCTCTCTCCTGCGTGCATGCAGAAGCAGAGTCCAATGATCCAAGCTGCTGCTCACGCAGATGCCAACTGTCGTCTGTGCGTACGGGAGTTGATAACAATAATACAACATCATTGCCGATTCGCCGACCAGCCAAAAACATATACTACTATACGGTGGGTAGGAGAACATACAGAGCGAGGTGTGGAGCTGGATTAGGACTAATGATGCCGCTAACCCACTCATTATATACTAGTAGTATAAGCTAACGCCTCATGATTAGCCTGGGCGTGCGTTGGTAACCGCCACCAGCTTAGAGCTGGCTAAGCATGCAGCGAATCCCTCTCCCGTCTACCAGCTTGAGTAACAATGCAAACACATCAGAGGGTAACGATGTCATGGGACTCTCATGCAACAAGATCAGCACGAACATGCATGGATAGCTAGCCTTTCGTTATGTTAGGTTGTAATAGCAGGAGTAAACAACTCGTTTTTGGCCACGAACAAGAGACACTTCAGATCAGTATCTCCCGAGCTTTTTAGCCCGTCTGATCCTCCCAGTTTCGGCCGGAACTTATGCCAAGATCACGGCGACGAGCATCTGGAAATGCCCAATCCCAAATTCAGAAACATCAGATCACGGGTTCAGAGCAGAGAACCGGGACTCCCATTAAACAGTTCCGAATCACTCGAGCCGAGGATCCTGAGCCGTGCACGGAAGCGGGGGGAGGGGACACGGCAGCTGAGCGCCACGCTGGCGGCGCCAGCGAGGCCACGTCGCCGGCGGTCTTCTCCCCTCCTCCCGGCGCGGGCCCCACCGGCCGGTCCGCACGACCGTTGCCGCCTCTACCTGATGGCCCCGCGCTCCGTCCGGCGCCCCGTCGCCCGTCGCTGCCGCGTGGGTCCGAAGTAAGCCCGGGCCCTGTCCGTCAGTTCTTAAAAGGAAAAAAAACAGCTCGCCGTTGCAGGCGGCTCGCCTCGCGCGTATCCCGCGTAAATCTTGGGGACACCGTGGCGTGGGGTCCGGCTCCGGGACCTGCCAACGGGCGACTGGCAGCGCGGCGCCAGCGAAGCGGTGCCTGCCACTGGGCCGCGGTCCTGCCCCTGGGTTTGCCCCTTTTCACGGCCCTGCCACCGTCGATCGTCCGCTGAGCTCTCCAGAGAGGTACCAGCCAGGTAGGAAAACAGCTACCGGATCCCCGTGCTCAAGACAGCACCGTGACGTGCCTGTCAATCTACTTCTGTGTTTATTTTCGAAGAAAAAAAAAGAATCTACTTCTGTGTACTTTCTAGTCGTTTCATCGGAGAGTACGCTGCCCGTATGAAGCTGAAAGAAAGGTTTTAGGATGACAAGAGAACTGACGGGTTGTTGGGTGGGCAGAGAACTGACGACTGACGAGTCCCGTCTCTGAAAACGCTTATTACACTTATTCATCAAAGCTGGGTGAAAATAATTTTTCCTAACATTCAGCCAGATTGCCATTTGGATAGCCATCATTTGCTTATTCTACCACTCGCCACATCGTTCACCAGTGACAAGAATCTCGCCCTTTGCTTGCTGATTCAGCCCTAGCTAGCCTTGAGTCCTAACATTTGGTGGCATTGGAAGCAATGCAGGCTGACCGCAACAGTCACAAACACAAACTTTTATCGCCGAAATATATATAGAAAACAAATGATGTCACAAAAAAGAAAGGAAGAGCTCTTGGATCATTCCTGATCCAGCCTATCATTTGATCAGAGCCCATCCGTGGACAATTTGGTAATCTCAGGCACCCTCAGAATTCCTCATCATCACGCGCCAATCACGCTAACCCCTGCTCTCCTCTGCCCTGCTGGCCGTGTCGTTCCGCCCCCCGCCCAATAATTTGGCGCGGGCAGTGGCATTCCCGCAAATCCCTCGCAGCGCCGGAGCCCTTGTGGCGGCGGCGAGCCCTATAAACCGGGGGCGGCGTACCCTGGCCGCCATTAACACTGCCACAGCAGCCGCGTCCACCCCACGTATGATCTGTAGCCACTCATAGACGCCAGCTGCTAGCCTGTGCTGCTGCTGCTGCTGCTCCCTGCCGTAGCTGTCGTGTCCTTTCCTCTGCCTGATTGCCTCTCGCGTGTGAGCGGCCGCCATGGATATCTGGAAGTCCAAGGTGCTGCCCAAGATCAAGGTCGTCTTCGCCAAGTCCGGCGGCAAGAAGGCAGCCGCCGCCGCCGAGCTCGTCAAGTCCTTCGACGAGTCCAAGGTCAGTCGTCGTCGATTTTTGTCGTCTTCGCCACCATCATTCCTGCCGCACACCTGCCTGCAACGCGAGGTGGAGGGATGATGCATGATGACATTGACATTGTTTGTGGCTACCTGTGCAGGAGGGGATCAATGGCGAGTTCGAGGAGAAGAAGGCGGATCTCCAGCCTAAGGTCGTCGAGATCTACGAGTCTGTTCCTGCGCCGCTCAAGGTGCATACTCATCATGTTGTCTCTTTGAAAATATTTTGATTTTTTTTCCCCGTGAAATCTTTGCAACGTGCATACGCATTCCGGCCGTACGTTGCCAGAGTAAGCCAAGGTGATATATGTAGCACTGAATCTAAGGGACTGAAACTTGTTCTGTACGTGTCTGAACAATCGCAGGTTCTGATCAAGGAGAGGAGCAAGGTGTCTGGGATCAAGAAGAACTCGGCCGCCATCACCAAGTTCTTCGAGGATCTGGCCAAGATCGGTGAGTAGTAGGCCAGCCAGCCATACGGCCATACAGCCACGACACACATCAATGAACTGTTGGTTGCATGATACACCTGCACTGTACTCAATTACTGATGAGCTGCTGCTACACGCGCGTGATGATGATCAGAGTTCCCTGGCGCCAAGCAAGTGAGCGAGGGCATCTCCAAGGTCGGCCCCGCCCTGCTGTCCGGCCCCATCTTCGCCACGTTCGAGAAGGTCTCCTCCCTGCTACCTGCCGCCGTCGAGGAGGCGCCCAAGGAGGCCCCGGCCGTCGCCGCCGCCGAGGACGCAGCCGAGAAGAAGGACGCCGCCGCCGCTGCCGAGGAGAAGAAAGAGGAAGCGCCGGCCGGTGAGAAGAAGGAAGAGGTTCCGGCAGCCGTTGAGGAGAAGAAAGAGGAGGCGGCTGCGCCCGCCGCCGCAGCCGAGACTGCGCCCCCTGCTGCCGATGCACCTGCCGCAGATCCCGCTGCGGAGGCGGCGCTGGCCGAGGCAGCGGCGGAAGCCGCGGCCCCAGCCGAGCCCGCGGCGAAGGCCGAGGAGGAGACGCCCAAGGCCTAGCTAGCTAGGGTTCAGGTTCATCTTGCATCCCACAGCTAGCTAGGTAGAGAGATCCTGCCCCGCGTACAACCATGCTCTGTCATCACCATTCGTTGTTCTTGGATATATGCACAATGTTTCTGTTGCTCGCTCGATTGACCTGTTCCTATGCAGGCCGGTTAGACATGTATGTATATGTAAGCCTATAAATTTTTGCATGTACTTATTATTATTATTCATTTGCAGTGTGAGGACATGTATATTATTCGCAGTTTTGGTTCAATTCAATCGTTAATTCTTTGTTGTTTCATGGTCGATCAATAGACCAGGTAATTTCAGCAACATTTATTCATCACAATCAGCGGTTGTTCCAATTCACACATCAAACCATTCGTGCATGTATGTAAATTGTTTTTGAGATAAATGCGCAAAAAAAAGATTTTTTTTTAGTGAATGGAACTACTATTAGTTCAGAAGTAAGTTTTCTTTTTGAAACATAAACTTCAGAAGTAAGTTTCGATAGCAACTTGTATGTACGTACCTCTGCCATGGGAGTGGGGCCAGGTGCTCCGTGTGGTGTTGTTTTCGGGCCCTAACTGGTTTGTGCTCTTCCGCGGTACTGGGCCCCCGCGTGCCAGTTTTAGCTAGGCCCACTGCTGCAGTGCATCTGCATGTGGTGCTGCTGCATTGGATTCCTTTTCACCAGCCATGCAGCGAATGGATCTCGCTGTCCGGCCCAAAGTCGGAAGCGAAAACGTACCAAAAGAAAGTTTGAAAAGACACAACAGATGGGATCTGCGAACTGGTGGGCCCGATCACCGCACGTACGGTGACGTCACGTTCGTTCTTCGTCGATTTTGCAGCTGCGACTGCGATGCCACCATGCATGCATGGCCAGCTCAGCCTGAGCGTCTTCCTTGACCGGCCGGCCTCTTGGCCAGCTCGGCTCGGCTGGCCAGCTGTGGCCACCGCCGTTTCGGATCGACGGCCGGTGGGCACGCAACGGATACATCATCAGCGACAGTTGGCAACGATCTCCATGAGCTGCAGGACGTCTCGTCCGGCCACTGGTTTGACCAACATCGATCACTGGGAGCTCGTGGTGGACCACGTCCGATCCGGACCACCTCCGTCCTCCGCGCCAAGAAATGCAGACGGAGTTGCATCCACAATATTGATATGGACTTCAGCTGGATTCGAGTTACCTAAACTATTACAGTAATAAGGAACTTGATTAAGCTAAGTGTTGGCACCAAAAAATCGATTGGACGATGATTTCTCGCACGCAACACTGCGGTCTAGGAAAAAAACTCCAGTGCAGGTTCTAAATCTTGAGATTCGCGGCGTATTAGTCAATTTGATTATGCAATTGATAACATAGATAAAAAGAGTCGATAGGCCGATGAGCCGATGTCGATAGGATTTTAAATAATCGGCTATATATCTGATGAACCAATAGGCTGATATTGAATTCAGGCTCGATGTTTAAAGCGTATATCGGTTGGAAATCCGATGTAAAAATAACTTATCGGCTAGTACCTAATAAAAACCATCGACTAACAGTAGTGGTTACTGAACATCTATCTTGTCGCAAAAGAACCACCAAGCCAATAAAAATTAATCTACCATCACCACCAATCAGATCGGACCTAACCGAGATAGCGTTGGCGGCAGGACGATAAACTAAAGGCTATAGGCCGACGAATCTAGCTACGACAAGATACACGTGCAAAAAACGCTCAAATAAGATCAAGATAACAAACTATCAGGCTAATAAGAACTAACTCAGTTGAAGGAAATTAATTTTCAGCTAGCAGCTTATCAACCGATTCAAAAGATATAAGTCGGTAGACCTAAACAAGACCAAGATAAGATAACCGTGGTTCTATCAGATCTGACAAGAGGTCAAACGATGCATTCTTACGGATAGATAGGGATCGATAACTGGTAGGCAAATATACCAATCGAACCAGAGCAATCCAAAAGATCGAAATGATGTAGGCTTAAATAACACTAATATAGTCAATACAATTGCCAGGGCCAGCGGAATGTAGGACTTACCCCAATCACCGGAGATCGAAGCGACGTAGCCCCGCGTTAGGTGCCAAGTTCCACCGATGATGAAAACTTCTAAAATGAGGGTGGCGATGCGATGAAAGTTGTGTTGTATTGATCGAAAGATAGAGTACAATGATCCCGGGTGTACATATTTATTTATACCCGTAGGTGAATACTAGTCCTGGTTGGACACGGTACAAACTCTCTTAAAGATAAAAGGAAACCTAATTAATCTAAACTGCTATGATGTGGTCTTCACGATTCCTTCTTCAACTTGGTCTGTTTTGGATAAACTTTTATTGGTTGATTGATTTTTTTGACTGAATTCTCTAAGAAGCTTACCAAATTTTGGTGTCTAACACTAAGTATACTCATTCAGAATGTTAGAGATTGTAGTAGGGATTCCGTAAACTTTAAACGGCCCAATTGATGCGCTACTAGATATATCGGCAGCATTACTAGATTGATGCACGGCCCAATACCAGTACCAGCCCAACCCAAGCCCGGAAGAAACAGACAAAAGAAAGGACCAGCTCGCCGGCCGGCATGGCGCAGTCGCGCGGATGGGCGAAGGCGGCGGGCGACCGAGCGCGAGAGGGCGAACCCTCCTTGCGTGTCTGGAAGCTTCCCTCAAGTTGCAGCCTCTCTCGCATCCGGCTTCATTAAAACCCGCTCCTAAACCCTAGCCGCCACCCCACCCCGCCCGCGCTGCATTCATTCCCCTCGATCCACAGCCCAGATGGCCATGCACCGCGCCGCCTCGCTCGCCATCCGCCGCCTCGCCGCCACAGCCGCGGTGGCGGCGGCCTCCCCGAGCCCGGCGCTCGTCCTCGCCCCTCTCTGGCAGCCGGCGACGGCGGCCGCCACCAGCTCCAGATTTCTCATGCAGCCCATTACTACGATGGCTGGGGCTCCGTGCGCCCGACGCGGGTACGCGGCAAGCGGCGGCGCGGGGCGGAAGGCGGCCAGGGCGGTGAGCGAGAGCGAGGAGGATGAAGACGAGGAATTCGAGGCCGTGGGCAGCGACGGGGAGTTCGACGGCGACTTTGACGACGAGGATCTTGACGAATTCGACGACGATGATGAGGACGACGACGATTACGACGCCGCGCCCAAGCGCGGGAGGCGCTAAGCGGCGGCGAAGCTCGGCTCGGTGCTCTGCTTGTTGTGCTTGTTTGGTTTCTTTGCCTGATATAGAGAAGGAAAAAACACATGAAAACAATAAGTTTAGAAGCCATTGCTTCAAAAAAAACTTTAGAAGTCAATGGATCGATCAATCGGCGTTGATGCGTTTGTTGTAATCTTTTTTTTTTGAGGGGATGTTTGTTGTAATCTTATTGCTTGATTGGGTTAAACAGATTTGGTCACTTTTGTCACATTGGATTGGAAAACTCTATCGAAGAACAGGAACTCAAATCTTTGGGAATGCTGTACTTGTTATCCCCAAAAAAAACTTGCTGTACTTCGTGATTGTTGCTTAACCTTGTGGTAATCCCTTATAAAAAAAAAGGAAAAACCTTGTGATAATCCGCAATGTGCTTGCTGCTTGGCTCGGTGATCTGCGCTGCAAACTTAGGGCGTGTTTAGATCCATGCCGTAAAGGCAAATTTTATTTTGCAAAAACGGCGTTTTTGTCTTTACGTATCTAAACGGACCGGCGTATTTTTTTTTGCATTCAGGTCCTGTAAACGTAAATTTTTTTTCGACGGAATCTTGCCAATTTGAAGTACTAAATGAAGTCTATTTACAAAACTTTTTGCACAGATGGGTTGTAAATCGCGAGACGAATCTAATGATGCTAATTAATCCATGATTAAGTAATAATTAGCGGATGGTTACTGTAGCATCACTGTTGCAAAACATGGATTAAGTAGGCTCATTAGATTCGTCTCGCGATTTACAGCCCATCCATGCAAAAAGTTTTGTAAATAGACTTTATTTAGTATTTTAAATTGGCAAGATTCCTTTGAAAATTCTGCGTTTACGGTTTTTTGCGTTTACGGGCCTGTAAAGTTTTACACCCCTATTTTGCATTTACACCATTTTGCATTTACAGATCATCTAAACAGGCCCTTAGTTCACCCTCGATTCAGTAACTCTGTTTGTTACAGTGACAGGGGAGGGCTTCAGGTAGTCACTTTCGTGTCAGGCTCAACGATGCGCAGAAGTTCAGACAAAGTTCAGAGTTAGGCGCCACACTGAAGCCATCACCTGCGGAGACTTCAGTTAATTGACTTCCCGGCCGTCTTCAGTTAACTGACAGCTCTGCAGACTGCAGACTGCTTTTTTTAATGGATTGGCTACCATTAGAAAGTGAGAAAAAATTTCTACTTGTCAAAACAGGAAACTATCCCAACATAGGAAAAGAGAAACAAATTTGACGGAAATAACATGACTATTTTGATGTTTTTAGTTGAATGTTCATTTTTTTAAAGTACTTTTGAGATCATAATGCATTTCTCTTGGAGGCCTCCAATGGTGACGCTTGCCTGGTGGGCTACAGGTGCTGAGCCGCGTGAGAAGTTTAATGGGCCTGTCTTCTTGGAGGAGGACGCTCCTGCAAACGAAACTAGCCAGTGACGGAGCCGGTGAATTTTCACGCCTAGAGCCAACTTTTAAGTGTATAAACCATCCGTACCAGACTACATACCGATTCATAACAAAATTAACACATAAAATACATAATTTTAGATGCTATTTCTGTTGTTAGAATTAAGTTTATTAGTGATCAATTAGTTTGTAACTCTTCGTAGAAAGATATCTCTTGATAGATAGATAGACTCTTTCACGGAAAGGTCTGAACCTTTCGCAAAGAGAGCTGAAGACATGTCTTTTGGACATACCCTTTCATGACGATGACGTTGTGTAACCACACTACCTTTCATAATGTATAAATATTCATGACGATGACGTTGTGTAACCACACTACCTTTCATAATGTATAAATATGTAACCACACTACCTTTCATAATGTATAAATATGTAATCACACTGTTCATTCAATCAATGGGCCGAAAAATTTAAAGGGAGTATAGGGAGTTTTTTTTGGCCACGCCTAGGGCTAGTGGCCCTAAGGTCTAGGCCCAAATCCACCCCTAAACCTGGCACTTTCTGCTCTGGGTACATATTTCTTCCCTACCATAGGAGCCAAGATTTCCCATCAAGATCTCAACGAGACGAGCTCGCACAGGCTCCTCATCAAGGACCTCAACAAATGTCACGAGACGAGCTCCGCACAAGCTCCATAAGGTCAGATCATTCCATGGGTATTTTAAAAGATGTTTTAATCCAAGTGCTAATATCCAAAAGTGCTAAACTTTATTACTAGTTCATCCAAATAAGGTAATAAGGTGAGCTAAACTTTAGCAAAAATTTAAAAACTTTAGCAAATATATAAGTGATAAAGTTTAGCACTCAACTTTAGCCCATCCAAAGAGACTATTCTCCCAATCAACTCTTTTATAGCCTACTGGCTCTGCTCATATCCAAGAGATTGTCGCATCCGATTATCGTCGTCGGTACTGCACACCCTCCAACTATCATTTTTTTTGCCAAGATATATACCATCAAAAGATCTCAGACATATACCATTAAAAGAAGACACTTCTTGGCAGCCTACCATTCTCGTTAACTCTAAGTTAACTGTGACCGTTGTACCCTTACTAAGAAAACGACTGTATGGCTACAATCAATCTTTGATTCCAGCAGTAATACAATGGCCCTTCAACCCCCATTTTAGCAATATTAAGACAGGATGTAAGAGAACATAAATTTCAGCGCGATGTAACACAAGATTCTGGCACATATAACACAACTTTGTTGTCATTTCAGTACCATAACTGCATCAAAAAACAAGTTATGACAAGATCACGATAGAAGTACCACAATCTGGCATAGTGTTGCATAGCGGCAAAATAGCTATACCACATAGAGTTGCACAAAAGCCCCCCACTTGCACGGCCATGCTCACTCACAAAATAGAGAATGACAGGTAATTCACTCACAAAATAGAGAATGGCAGCTAATAAATCTAGCTAATAATGAGCATTCGATTAATTCCTCCAGGGGAGATGGATGCCATCCTTCTTGTTGTAGGACCTGGGCTGGTTGGAGAAAGAGAAGACATGCTTCTTGTTGTTACACCTGGACTGGACATCACTTTTGGATCAGCGGCATTTTGGGATGGCTCAGCATTCAACTACTTCAACAACTTCAGACTTCAGATTTGGATTTTCTATGTGGCACACCATATGTTAGGCAGAGAAAATGTTGCATTACATATGAATGAGGCATCATGTATTACCTTTGCTTTTTTGTTTTTTTGGGACGCGGTGGCGGAAGCTCTTTTCAGCTTGAGTAGCATTGCAACCTTTTTCTATGTGTCCAAACTGAAAGCACTTTTTGCATTGATATGGGCCTCTTTTCCCTGCCTCTCCACTAGCCTTTATTCTTTTCTTCCTTGGTCTACCAGGAGGCCTTTCCAACTTTGGAGGAATCATTTTAAACCCCAGGTCAAATTTTGGCCAATGACTCTTGTCACCCATTGGAGTGACCACAAACTGATAAGCTGCTTTGAACCTCTCTACGGAATAGTAGTCATCTACAAAGTTCTCAATGTTAAGTTCTTTTAGTTTCCCAAACAGAGCTATTGCATGAGTGCATGGTTTACCAGAAATCTGTCATTCTCCACATCCACATGTTCTTTTCTCAATGTCAACAGGAACTCTCCAATTCTTCCCTTCTTTCGTTATTCTCTCAGCTGACATTGCACCAATCCTCAAGATTTCATAATGCAGCCCTCGGCTCTTCATGTTTAACTCATGTAACACACTCACCAGGATACGGCCTTCCATTCTATTAGCTGATCTCTTGCCTTGTGTAAATCTTCTCTGTGATCTTCTCCCTAATCTTATCCATCAGATCATCAACTGGAAGGTCCTTGTAATCTTTAATCCAATTGTTGAAGCATTCTGAAATGTTGTTGTTCACATAATCAACCTTTCATTCTTTAGAGAATTTAGATCTGCTCCATTTCAGCATAACCCAACAGTGATGAAGTGGTCCTTCTATTCCTCATCAACCATTGGTGGCCCTCCAGTTGTTTCCCCGTATTCAGGTACTTCTGCCCATGCAAATCCTACGTCTAGTACCTCCAAATTATTGTTCATTGCAGCAGGCATCACCTCGTCTCCCATGTTCATTGCAATAGGCATCTCCTCCTCTCCTATGCTCATTGCTGCAGGCATCTTCCCTCCTCCTATGTTGTTCATAGATGACTTGATGATGTTGTTCGTATTGCAGTTTGCAACTATTTAGACCTAGATTGCAGCCATCTCCACCATCTGGCGGCAGTAGGAACATCAAGTGGCTTCTCCAGGCGGCGCAGCCCAGATCCGGCAGAGGTGAGCAGCACGACCACCCTCGGAAATCTCGATCGATCGAGTCGTGGTCAAATGGCTGCAGCAGCAGTAGGCCGCGGCAGCGCCATGGAGGATCCTGGGTTGGTGGCGTTGCCGACGGGCTCCTCGTCGCGGACCCAGGCAACCGGGACAGAATTTTCATTGGTTTCCCATCAAGGATGCGTCGCATTCTGCATTTTGTGGCCTGGACAGAGAAGCAATCTTCTGGTAATCAGTGGAAAGAAAGTAACACAGATTGATTTTGCTGCATTCTTGATTGAAAAGCAAGGTTACGAATCTGCATGCATGGTGCTTCTATTTTTTTTGCATGATCTACCAATTGCCTTCTGGAGTATTTGACGGTGTTAATTTGTACCATCATGTACTTTTTTAATTTGTTAATATGGTTTGTACGTTTAGGTAGGTGGCGTGAGATCAGGTGCAAACTCCTGGTCCTGTGCAAACCGGTGCAAACTTGTCTACAGTCCAGCCGATCTGCATCGCACATGTACCGCTAGTCATTAGGCAATTTCGCAAATAACTCCCTCCACCAGCACTCCACATTGCATCCTGGTCCCAATTTGCAACGTGACCTACCGAGCCAGCGGCATTCACGATCTGGCCGCTGCCATGCAACCAAGCGATGTGGCTGCCGCCATGGACTTGCCGCCGGCCATTTCCGTGGATGCTCTACTGGACACCGCCAAGGCAGGATGAACAGGGAAGACTGATGCGAGTGTTTTGGGCTGATGTCATGAGCAGGAAAAATTATAGTATCTTTGGTGATGTGGTTTCTCTTGATGCAACATACACTATGAACCAATATAACATGAAGTTTGTGCCATTTACTGGAGTCAATCACCACTTGCAAAGTGTTTTTCTTGGAGCGGCATTCATTGCTGATGAAAAGATCGAGTCATATGTATGGTTGTTCAAGATCTTTCTTAAAGCCATGGGAGGAGCAGCACCTTATTTGATCGTAACTAATGAATGTGCAAGCATGAAGGCTGCTATCAATTAGATTTTGCCAAATACCACTCATAGGCTATGTATGTGGCATATCATGGAGAAGGTACCTGAGAGGGTCAGTCCATCTCTAGGGGAGGATCAAGAGTTTTGGGCCACACTAAACTCATGTGTATGGGGCTCTGAAACTATCGAGGAATTTGAGACACAATGATGTTCTCTCATCACTAAATTTCAGCTCACGGGTAATGAATGGTTCTCCACCAGGTTTCTCATTCGTGAATTGTGGATCCCAGCATACCTGATGGACATAACTCTCTCAGGCATCCTTAGGATACATCATGCTCAGAGAGTGCAAATTCCTTTTTCATTCGTTTCATTCACCGAAAATTGTCATTCGTTGAATTTTGGTTAAGGTTTGACACAGCTTTGGAATGCCAACATGAACAGAAGTTGAAACTGGACCACAAAAGCCTACATGGTACTTCTAAATTGAAGACAGAATGGGCCATGGAGAAGCAGTGTAGTTTGATATATACACATGAAATTTTTACTAAATTTCAGGAACAAATACTAGCCTCAAGAGATCATTGTTTTATTCGAGGTATAACAGATGGCGAGGAGCAAAAAATCTTCACCGTTGGCAGCCTATCTAGAAAGGAACGATTGGTTCAGTTCACGAAGTCAAATTTGATGGCGAGGTGCTCATGTAAATTATTTGAGCCGCACGGTGTCCCGTGTCATCACATCATACAAGTTCTTAGAGCCGAGAAACTAATTGAACTACCAGACCATTATATTATGACAAGATGGCAGGAACAACGTAAAAGGTTTGTCTTCTATATGCCACTATGCAATTGTGACATGTTCTATTCTAGTGATGTTCTAATTCCTTTTTTTTGCAGGGCTATATTCTTTGATGATGACGGTAACATACTAGAAGACGTACATGCAGATCCTGTTGAGGTGGCAATGCGGAAAAAAATTTCAGATGCGCGCAACATGTTTGAAGATCTTATCCATATGGCAAAGCAATCTAATGAAGGAATGGACTTTTTAACTTCCAGTTTGTCAAATCTACAAGGACGAGTACAAGGATTTTTGGTTGCTCGGGGGCTACGGGAAAAGAGGCAGGGAGATTTGGTTGGATTGGGGCTCTCCAAGAGAGTGAAGGCGGAATGCGGCTCTATTTTGGGGATTTGGAAAGTTGTTGGCGGATTGCAGATTGGAAGCACAGTTTTTACTTGGTGTTACCGCGGGGTTAAATAACCAGCGGCTGGATACAGTTTTACTGTTTCGAAGTTGAAGAGTCATTTCATGGAATATGCGGAAGATGAGGGGTCAGTTGGTGGATTGTTTAGATAAAATATTTGATTAATTATTTTTTTATGGTTAATTGTTCCCGAAAAAAGGAGTTTTTCGAATTCCAGAACTAAATTCCATCATTTGTACCATCACACCAGTTATTTATTATGGGGATATTTTTTCACTGCATGCCACGAGTTTTGGATCCTTATTTCCAAACCTGAGAGATTTGGATTTAAGGCTCGGGGGCTGCGAGATACGTGGCATCGACTACTTATTTTTTTCGAATTTATTTGAAAGGTAAGTAAGGAAGATTCAAGACTAATACGACCCTCAGCCTAATTCTCCGATTCAACCTAAGGCTCGGGGGCTACTCCATATGGAGTGCGATTTTTCAATCGCACACCATACCAAAGAAGTAATTCGGGGCATGAGCACCCCATAGTTTCGATGCAGCCAAGAAAATATTCGAAGAAGAATTTCAAGACGGAGCTTCAAAAGAAGCCGAAGACTGCTTCGAAAGTACTCGAGAAGTCTGCAGTACTCAGCTACGAAGAGATCGAGGGCTTGTCAGACCCGGGGCTACGGGGCTGTGTACATAACGTAGTTTAAACAGGATTAAGAGATAAAGCCTGTCTTATCTCTTATTTATGTTGTTTTCTGCTCGTTTGAGTAGGAGATAAAGCTAGTCGGTACAGAAGGAAACTACTCGAGTTATACCCGGGTACGATTCCTTGGCTAGTATTGGCTAGGATCCATGTAACCCTGACCTCCCGGATATATAAGGGGGGCAGGGACCCATTCAAAACACAACATCTACACCCAAGGGAATACAAACCACCATACAGGACGTAGGGTATTACGCATCTCGCGGCCCGAACCTGTCTAAATCTTGTGTTCCTTGCACATTCGAGTTCCTGATCTCGGCATCTCCTCATCTAAACTTACCACCTCGGATATGTCCCTCGATGGCCAGCCGGTAAAACACCGACAGTAGCTGTCAAAGACATGGTACTATCTGTTAGCAGTACCAAACAAGATGAAATTGAGTCTTTCATTGGTGCAAAAATTCCAAATGAAGTAGTCATTCACCCACCAAATGATCTCAGGTCAAAGGGGAGATGCAAAAGAATTAAGAAAAGTAAGGAGATAGGCAAGGGAAAAGGCACTCGTGCAGTAGCTGTAAGCAAATAGGGCACCATGATGCACGCAATTGCCCTAATAAATCAGTCCCTTAATATTGCTTTGTGTTGTATTATCTTGTTTGACTCACAACAATGTCAATGAGAACAACGTGATATGAGAAGTTTCAGTACTTTCATTCCAGATTTGCTTGCTTTACAATTTCAGTTTACAAAGCTCTGTCCAATCTCTAAATATCTGTGCTATACAATGTCTGATGTGCTGTGCTATACAATCTATAATTCTCATGGCTATACAATCTAATTCTCAGGCTATACAATCAAATTCTCTACTATACAATGTCTAATGTCCTGTGCTCTACAATATTATCAATCATAAAGAGAGGCAGTAAACCCAGGGCCTTTGGCAAAGAAGATGCAGTGCTACTATCGATGTTCAAACCTGCAATTAGCGCAATAGTCAGAAAGTACCAGAGGCACAACATTCAAATTCACGACGTTGCAATTAGCTGACAACCATCAATGTTGAAACCTGCAATTAGCGTAATACTCAGAAAGTAGATAGGGAAAGCTTCAGTACTACACGACGACGGCATGGGTCTGAGTGGAGTAGGAACAGTTGGACGCCGTGGTGGCAGAGGAGGATGAGGATGCCGTGGTGCCAAAGGAGGATGAGGAGGGCTCTTGGTGTTTGGGGGGGGGGTGGGGTGATGTTGCGGCGGCGCTGGTCGGAGGCTAGGGAGACGGCGGGTCCAGGTGGAGGCGCCGCCTGCGAGGTCGGGCCAGGTGGAGGCGCCGGTGGTGAGGCGCGGCGAGCTGGAGGCGCCGGTGGTGAGGCGGGGCCAGTGCGGCGCGACGACGAGGTGAGGGGTGGCGCCTGAAGAGCGAGCTTCTTCTCCGGATTTGGTTGGCCTGCCAGGACTCAGTAGCAATTTGGAAAGGAGCTGGGGGACTCATGTGTAAAAGTGCCGGAAACACTTGTGGTAATTTGGTTGCAACGTTGGATTCAGATCCTGTGGCCAAAGGTTCAGTTTGCACCAGTTTGCACCGTAATATCGGTTTGCACAGGATCCGGCGCCTAGGTAGAAAGACCTACTCATGTTTCCTACAGAAATTTGTATGTTTCCATTCCGTGACAGTTGCGGTTTCATTATGATGTTCGCTCCTGTTAGACCATTCTTTTGCTGTGCCATTCCTGCATCGTCGCCCAAGACAAGAATTATTATTCTTATGGTCTGATGCGAACAAGATCAATAGCTGGATCTGAGATCAAATACTTTCTTTTTCTATGAAACATGTTATGCAGCACTACATGAGTAATTCTTGGTTCATGGTTGGAGTATATTTTTTCAGTTCATGTGCTTGGAATATACGGGGTATAATTTTTAAGCTTGGTTTATGGTTCACTAGTACTAAAATTACTACCATCAAGTTAATGCGCTTGGAGTATATGGTACAAGTGCTGGGAAGTTTGAGCATGTTGCATGGAGCCTTTCAACATTAGAGGAGTAATATAGTAACAGAAATAGCTTCTCTGTTATAGGGTTGATGTCATAATTAATTTTACTTCTCGAATTTTGGAAAATTACTCCAAGAAATTACTTGTCTACGTCATTTTGTCTATTGCGTGGACCCGTACCATTGTAAGCTTAATTTCTCTTAGAAAATTACTTGTTAAGTTTATGAAATTACTTCTAAATTAATATTATTTGAAATAACTAGAAATCAAAATGGAGTGATTGGCTTAATCAAATACAGCAGACGCGTTCCCAACCTCTATAGTAACCAAACTGTTGCTGTTGATTTCTCGCACGTCGTAAAAAACAACTCCTAGCATTTTGAAAAATGCTCCAGTTTATCAGTTGGACAATAATGATGGAGTAAAAATATTCCTATTGTCAAATCAAAGTATCATTCAATTGAAAAATACTCGTGACAGTTGTGTTGATCGAAAAATGCTTTAGTCAGTTGCAAAACACTCAAGTCCTTTGAAAAATACTCCTGTACTCATCTGAAAATACACATGACGTTAGACAAAAAACAACTCCTCACATTTGGTAAAATAATACTCCTCTAGTCAGTTGAAAATACTCCTGCATTTAAAAAAATACCCATCTTGTCCATTCAAATATAGACCTGATATTTGAAGGATAAAAAATACTCCTGACAGTTGGAATATACTTTTGATATGTGGAACAAAATACCCCTATTGTCAATTAGAAATACTTGCAAAAGGTATTCACTACTAGTAATCTCAAGAAGTAATATTCGTTTTGACCTTGCACATAAAACAATTCCTACTTCTTGTGATCTTTGTGCACTCTTTTTTTCCAACTTGACCTTAGCCTAGTTTGTTGCCTTCGGTTAGCGGATCTGCATGTAGAGCTGTGTCGTTCAATGAACCTGGACGTTCCTTCCATGCATGCATATATTACTCTGAATCTCTCTCGCTGAAATCTCTCTCTCTCTCTCTCTCTCTCTCTCTCTCTCTCTCTCTCTCTCTCTCTCTCCCTCCCTCCCCCACACCGCATGCAAGTTTTATCTCCCTCTAAATTCTCTCATACTATAAATAGTATTGGTCAACGTTACGAATTAGGGATGCTCAAAAAGAAAAAAACGTCACAAATTAGGGATTAAATGCATCTCCTGCAATCACGTTTCAATTTTGCATGAATGCAATCTCTCTCTCTCTCTCAAACATGCATGCAAGCCAGCGTCCAAACGACTTTTACGGTCACAACATGAAAACGAGCGATTTTTACTGTCCCGAGTGCCCGCTGGAGTTCCGGCTAAAACTGTAGCTGCAGACACGCCGGAGCCGTAGACCTCCGGATGTAGAACTTGAGAGCATTAAAATGGACACGCAATTAGGACGCTTCCTGATTTTTACTACATGCTCTGAAAATGGAGTAAAAACTAGACCGCAAGAGCTCATCGGAGCTCCGATCAAAACGGGCGGCGTGTGTTGTTCCAACTGCTTCAGAAGTTGGTCTTGGCCGGACTCACAAATTTACTACTCATTATTTTCTGTGTCAGATCGTTCTGAAATAGAGAAAATAAATCAACATATGCACATGACCGGTGGTGGGAATCTCGCGGCTACAACCCACTCTAACGGAAGAATCGAGTAAGTGATCGTGGAGACCAACAGGCATTAAAAACGGGTTCGCAATAACACTGGGAGACGATGGGAAGGCTCGCCGGTGCTCGGCCGGATACGCCGTCGTGTGCGCTCAATACTATTCAGCTCGACCAGCCATATATATATATATATATATATATATATATATATATGAAAAATTGCTACTTCAATTCGATCCTACGTGTATATTTTATGATGTAGAGCTTAGCTGATCCAATGAATGAAAGGTACGTACGAGGTGTATGTGATCATACTCGACCATCTGTGATGGTATATACGTTTGGTATGTAATCACGTGGACATACTTATTTTTATATACTAATACTAAGGTATAATCATAATATATTTAAAAATTAGGGATGCTTTCAAAAGTTTTTGTACATATTCCTTTGAAGTATTTTAGAATTAGTATATGAACATAATCAAAGTGATAAACGAATATGTGGATATACGCACGGTGGAATAGCGATGGTGATAGTAGCTAATGCGGTGTAAATAAAACTCGTCATATATATACTAATTCTAAGATGTTTCGAAAGGATATATACCAAAAATTTCAAAAGCATCCATATTTTTTAAGTATACTATGATGATTATACCTTAGTACTCATATATAAAAATAATATGTCCATATACTTTAAGTATGATCACATACTACCATCATATATGGCCAAATATGATCAAGTACTCCATGTACATACTCTTTCTTAGGTTAGATATATCCTACATCATGAGATACACATGTAAGAGTAGCTACATTTGCGATGGAATTTTCATATATATATATAAGCATTATTTATTAAACCAAAATAATGAAAGATCATTTCATCTAATCATCTTGATCCGGAGAGCACAACGGGATTAGGCCAAAACTCGGACATCAGACTGCTGCCTTGTTAGCTTCCTTTCCTAGCTCCTCCGTCCGTGCTTGCTTGTTATAGTTAATAATCCACTGATGATCCTGATGAAGTGGCAGCAGGAACAGAGCAACCACTATCCACTGATACAGATTACCAGAGTTCTTGCCACTTGCCACTGAGCCCCGCACAGAGGTTTTCCGCCCCAGAAGGTACAAGTGACGTAGCAGGTTAGCGAACTCCCGATGCCCCTCATTCCAAAAGCTATACTGAGTGGGCTGCTTGTTGCTGCAGGGCAAGTTTTAAAGGTATAGAATAAGAGGCCATGCTGAGAAGAGCTTAATTAGCTACTACTCGCATTATATATCATGCCTAGGTGAGCTGCTTGTTGCTGCAGGGCAGCTTTTAAAGAGAGACTAAGGGAACGCACTGAGTACGCATGCATGCATATATTTACTTATAAATTCGGATCCTACTATTTATCTTTTGCTATCATTATTTAGTGAAACTTTAGAGTAACAAAATAAATAATCCTAAGGCCAGAATACCCTTAGCAGCCACAGTTCCTCCGTGCGTGACGAGCTCAAAATGTCATCCGTCGTCTTAGTTATTATGTCCACAATACCAGCAGCTTCCTGTCAACGCAGCCATATGTGATGAGCTAAGTAATAATTATCATAACATACCCAAGAAAAGTTCAGTCGTTTAATTAAACTGCATACAGAAACATAATTATAACCATGGTCCGTGCTTTGGAAGAATCAGATCGAAGTGGCAGAGTTAAGAATCTCAAGGAATCTCAACATAATAACAACTGTTGTTATTGGTCGATCTTTTATTCAATTCCAGATCAGAAGACATTGTTGGAGATTTAAAGTAGTTGAACAGTGTGACTCACATGGCCGTTGCAGGATGGCTATTTAAATGAATAAAATATAATTAAGGTTCGTTGTACACTATGAACCACCGATAATCCATGTATATTAATTAACAGTCCTGTCTTTGATATTGGTGACTTAGAGGTTGCAAGGTATAGCTCCACACGTCCCTTGATTTTCCTTAATATGCAACGAGTATGCTTCCAAAGTATGAATAAAAGATCATGTACGCCTAGCTGTCTTGCCAAACCACCTGTTAGGTTAAGTACTTATTAAAGCCACACCTAGCATTGGCGCTATGGCATATGGTGTCTGGTTGGGTGGTCTTCGCTACAGGGTAATTTAAAGAGACGGGCAAGTGGCCATCGTCTCTGTTATGGAGGAATGGAAGTGACAGAGTGGACAATCAGAGGGAACGGTGCTGGATGCTGGATGCATGTTTGCTTCTATCTTGAACAGAAGTTTTGCGAGATATCAGTTGTTTTGCAGCAGTTTAAAATCTCTCCATTTGTTTTCTAACCACTCCTTGATACCTCATGTCCTATTGAATTAAAAAGAAGTGGAGACTGATTCAAAATTTAAAACGAGGAGCACCTGGAAACGAATATGGCACATCAGAGTTCACTGATGAGCAAGTCTCCCGGACAATAGATGGCAGGAGCGAGCCAACAATCCTTCAGAACAATGGATGGGATACTGCAACAAAATCCTAGTACTATCATTTATGCAATCTTCGATTAACAGATCAGATGCCTTTGGGCTTAAAGCAGTTAGGATGACCCAAATTAAACATCCTTTGTAAGCTTTACAGCCTTGTAGGATTTGATTAAAATGTATTGTTGCGCGCTATGAATATCATCAATACCGCACTAACAGAGCTATACCCGTATGAAGTCTACACTCCTATATTGTCATATATAGTCCTATCATTGAGATATCAAAGTATCGCTGCAACCATATCATGTATCGGTGACACACTAGGCTGTACAATTGTTGTATGCCCCTGATTTCCTGAACGTAAAATTACTCAAAAGAAAAAAAAATGATGCCCCATCTTTTGCCAACTGCCTATGTAGTTGAGTTTGTTGGTGGTACAAAAGTGCAATAAATGGATGAATACCCAAATTATGAATGCATTCCTGATGGTAGTGGAAGCGGCACAGCTCACAAAGTTGTGTACCACTAACCCGGCCTTCGTAGCTGGTATTTCAGTATTATTCTTGATCAGGCAGCAAGAACAGGGCATATTACCCTCAAGGTTAATTAGTACTACTGTTGCAAAAGGTGATGGCTAGAAAGTAGTAGGATCGGAGCGACCGCGTGAGCAAGATGCGGAAAACAAGATCTCAGGCATTATGAAAAATAGAAGAACACCACGCAGACCATGGAGTTGTTCGCGACTGTTCATTAGTAGTTAATCTTTTTCTGTTTTGTCTAGGGCTGAACTGGAACGAAAGTTACAGGCTACAAATGGAAGGAAAAAAATTCAGTGTGCACTATCGCAGACTCGCTCTGGTGCGGACCTGCTTCCGATGCTACCCGTGTCTGTCCAGGCAGAGGATAGGACGGATGCTCTTTCAGCTTGGCTTTCTACTTTCCAAAGCGAATCGGCGCTCGCTATGGAAGAGCTTCAGCTTGTGCTAGCTTCTCGGCTCCCAGGCATACTGGAGCCCTCTCCCATGCACACTAGATCTCGTTCACGGCCACATCCGATCGACAGCCACTGTCGTCTCCCTCACCACAGCTGCCGACACCCTTCGTCATCCAACATCATCACCTCCGTCGTCCGCGCCCTCCTAGCCATAAAGATTCCATAACAGAGGGGCAGCGCGCTCGCCGCTTCTCATGGATTTCCTCATAAAATTTACTAGTGCCATACTGCAGTGCCAGGAGACTCCCCAATTCTAGTTCATCTCAGGAGACTCATCGCTACTGAGCGCGGCGACGTCGTTTTCGGCTCCAGAGGATATAGTTGTAGCTATCAATGGTAACGGCTAAAATCCGCACGGATACTAACTTTGTAAACCCGTACCCGCGTACTAAAATCCGTGCCCGCACCCGCGCCCGCAACCCGCCACGGGCACAAAACGACGCCCGTAACCGCTATCCGCGGATATCCGCATACCCGCGGGCATACCCGTGTACCCGCAAGCTTTAGGAAATTAAGCACACATTACATTTCAACAGCAAATAAACACTATTTATTTAAGGAAATAAATAAATATGAGCATATAAATGAACTAGTCTCATACATGAATACATGATATATCACGCATTAACATAAACTATTAACATAAACCCTAAATGAAGTTGGTTTTGGACCCCACATGTCAGCCGCTAAATCGGGTTTGGCGGGTTTGCGGATGCGGATATTATTTTTTCAAATCCGTTAGCGGATATCCATCGGGTTTAAGGTTGTACCCGCGCCCGCGTCCGCGGGCATAAATGCAAACCCGTATCCGCACCCGTCGGATTTACTATCCGTGGATACACGAATATTTTGTACCTGTTGCCATTTTTAGACGTAGCTGTTAGCTAGCTACCACTAGGACTATAGCATGTATATATGATTTATGGGTCAGTGCTTGTTGCCGCCGGATAATCTCAAGAGTAAATTGCATCCACTGTATAACAACTTGACAGATGGTTGCAGATTGATCCAACAACTTATAAACTGCTCAATTTAGTGCAACAACTTGAGAAATTGGTACATCTATAATCCAAATGTATTCAGCTTAGCAAAACACGTCTTGGCCTGTTAAGCTCTAGGGTAAATGGCTGGTTTGTGGCATATGCGTTGCGCATGAGGTTCGTGGTAGCCAATTAATTTAATGCTACAAATACGTGTTTCAGGCGAGTATATAATTCATGAGTAGCCATTTACTTGAGCAGTTTATAATGTTCAATTTATTATTCAATTTCCTATTATATTAAAATAATTATAAAAAATATTTTTTTTATTTTTAAACATATATAATGATGTCCGCTTTCAACATGCAAAATTTTAACTTACAACTCTACAACTGTGAGCTCAACCAAACGCTATCAAACACCTTCACGCTTCTGTATCCACGCTTACTCCTCTGATAATGCCGCCGCGAGACCAAGCAAGATTAGTGTTATAGGAAGTAGACTGAGGCAAAATCTACATGTTCATATTTTTGTCCAATGCCCCTCTTACCCCAGGTGAATACCAATCCTATACCTCCTCTTTAACAGCTCACCGCCTATCGTGGTCACATAAATCGTGCCAGCAATGTTTGAACCGTAGACGTACCCATTTTTCAAGTTGTTGTACCAAAGTGACACTACAGGAAAATAGCCTATTTTCATCAAAAATATCTATTTTCGTCGGCCGACCGACGAAATTAGGCCGACGGAATAAAATAGACGAAAATAAGAGGTTTTTCGTCCATTGCCGATGAAAATATGTTCACGTTTTTGTCGGTCTAAGAGGCCGACGAAAACAATGAAAATATTTTCGTCAGTCTGAGAGGCCGATGAAAATACTGGAGTGTGTCCAGTATTTTCATCGGCCACCTGGCCGACGAAAATACTGGGATCCTGCTAAAAAAAGCTGCATATAATAGCAGTTATGAAACACAATCATCCACAAGCAGTTATACATATCCATAAGCATAATTATGAAATACATCATCACACAATCATCAAATACATCCAATAAGTACAATCATGAAATCCATAGTCTAAATGACATATATATGTCAACGAAACGCGAAAATACAAATCAAGAAGGGGTAATATTTTGTCCGGTGCCGCAATCACCTCCAGAAATATTACGCGCTGTCGATGGTGGCGTGGACGGGCTGCCAGAAACTCCTTGAGGATGAGTACTCGTCGAACCCTGATTATAGATAAAGTTAAATCTATTTAGTATGTGTATATAAGAAAATTTGAGCATTGCTAATACGATATAATTACCACTTGTGGAGACGTTAGACGCACATATGGTACAAAAGTCGGTGGTGGAGGAGGAGGCGAAGGAAGAGGTGGCAAATTAAATTATGAGCCAAGGGTAGCCGCTAGCATTTCCTAAAAACCGGTAGTAGATCAAGTATCTTATAGCAATGAAAAGTGCACAAGAACTTAAAAAAATATCAAACTTGCATAGTACCTGAATCTGTCGTTACCGAGCGAAAAAATCTTGTATGTACTCGTGTTGTTGCCTTACCTACTCCTCTTGCCTCTGCATCACCTCTCTATGCTGTCTTATCTCATCCTGCAGTTGACTTTCCCTTTCACTTTCCCGTTGGTAGCCCCGAGAATTCTGAGAGGACTGAGAACACCTTGCCTCACTCAAAGCATCACTTGTATCAATAACGCCATTCAACATGCTGAACCTGCCATGTTTCTTCCCTCCCCCGCTTGAGTATAAGGCACCGACATCCACATCACTCCTCCTCCAATTGTACTCCTCCCCATGCCGTGCCACCATTTCATCACCATATCTCGCCTACAATTCAGGCAACCAATAATAAGATTATATTCGAATCATCGCTTAATTGAAATCAAATTATTTTACTAACCAGAGTCTGTGTGGTATTCTCACTGCAAAGCAACTCTGGCTGTGTAGGATCTGCGCCGTGGTGGCCTCGAATGTATGTCTCAATATAGCTTGGGGCGACCCCACTTTGTGCCTCCTGCCAAAAAAAATTGTAATATTGGAAATAAGTACATGATTGAAGTAATAAACAGCTA